>NC_090658.1:85620804-85725804 GCF_013368605.1 Nyctibius grandis
AGCACTAGTGGTGACAGCGATCGTCACTGGGGGAGCCCCATCTGTGTTTTGTATATATTGGTATATATTTAATTATTTCCATTATTACTATTGTACTCTTTTTCATTGTTGTAGTTTATTAAAGCTGCTTTAACTTTCCAACCCATAAGTCTCTCTCCCTTTTCTCTTTTCCTTCCCTTTCTTGGGGGGAAAGGAGTTAAAAGAGAGCACCTGCCATCAGTTTAATAGCCAGATCAGCTTTAACCCCTGACACACAGTTTTTGTGCTATGCTTTAATCTGAGTCAGTCTGATTGCATGTAGATTTTGATGCTTTTTCACTTCTTGCTGACATAGGTCATCTATTTGTAATTTTAGCTAAATCTAGTGTTAAATAATTACAAACTTTTCTAAGCAGCAAAGTTCTGCTGGATTTAGTGCCTGTCATGTCCTCAAGATTCTCCTCCCCATGATATAAAGACAATATTGTTGTGTGGTATCTGGTTTCAGAAAATAAAATAGTCTAATACTTTATTACGTTACAGTTCTGTGATACTTCCACTGTACTTCTATTGAACCAATCATATTCACCACCAGCATTCATTTTATGTGAAAAACTGAAATGTCCCATGAGTAAGTTCTGAGACCTTTTATGTAGCTACTGTTGCTAGGGAAACCACATCCTTGATATCCATGTGTCCAACATGTCAGTCTCATTTTGCATCTAGCTATCCATGAGCCAACACTGCAGCATGAAGTAAAGAGAAAAAAGAGAAAAACAAGACAAAAGAAGCTGAAATCAGTTTCTTATCAAAGTATACTTGCATAGCTGTTGGAGTTAATTCTGGGTCCTTCTATGTTACATCTGTCTTGTTTTTTGACAAACAATATTTGCTTGCAATAAACTGAAAAAAACAGTCTGTAAACCTGCAATAATGGTCCCTCACCAAACAGCAAACTAATCATCATCATCATCATCATCAGTCAGGAAGCTGACCCTTTCTGAAGTTCCAGTGAGGAAGATCAAGTCCAAATAACCATTCTTGTAAACATATTTTATGCAATATTGCACAGCACAAAAAATAAATTACTGGCACTAACGATGGAATAAAATGCTTTCTTTCATTTTAAATTCATAATGAACTTAAAACAGTCTTATTTTTCATTTATAAATTTATGTCATCTCTCATTATCACATTTGCTAAACTTATCATGCAATATACTTAACATACCTGTAAAAACTTATTGTCTTGAAGCCTAGACATAATGTTCTCATGACTCTCTAAATATCTTGGAAGCATGGCTGTTTATCTCAGTTTCTCAGAGGACAAAGATGCAGATTTTTGAGGGCATAAATCTCAGCTGGGCACCCTGCTCCTTGAAATTCAAAGAGCACTAGGTGACTAATAGGCATTTACGCCTTCAGAAATCTCCTCATTTTTTTAGTTGTGCCTGCACTGACCAATGGAACACTGTGTCAAAGACAACGGAGCTGGCTCTAAAGAAGCTGCTTTATCTACAAGAACAGCTAAGTGCCCTGAAGGAATACAGCATAGCTGGGTCTGTCTATCCTGTCCCGATCCCCATCACGATTCCTTTCTGAAGAAGTGTCATTATTAAAAAAAATAAAATAATGTGTATAATATAATAAGTTTTAGCCTGTATTTCCTAATTTTAATTATTATCTTGTGCTGTTTGGCTCTTTAGGCTCAAATATTGAATAATACCTGTGTTGTGCCAGTTTTCAGTGCGACTGTTAGCATAGGTACATGTTTCAAAGGTGTCCTCCTTTAGGGTCATAGCATCATAAGAAAATTCAGGTTGGAAGAGTCCTCAGGACATCTCTAACCCAACTTTCAGCTCACAGCAGGGTCAACTCTGATGTCAAGCCGGGTTGCTCAGGGCTGTGTCCCACCAGGTTGTGAAAACCTCCAAGGATGGAGCTTGCCTCTCTGGGCAGCCTATTCTGTTACTTTACTGTCTTTGTGGTGAAAAAGTTTTTCCTTATCTCCTCTCTTCTTTCAGTTTAAGCCCTTGCCTCTCATCTTCCAGCCAATGCGCTGCTGTGAAGAGCCTGGCTCAATCTTCTTGATTACCACACCATAGGTACTCTGGGGGCTGCTGGTAAGCGCAGCTGAAGCTACCTCCTCCCCACACTGGACAAGTTGAGCTCCCTTAGTCTTTCTGCACGGGGCAAATTCTCTAGCACCTTAATCACAGAATCACAGAATCACAGAATCACAGAATCAACCAGGTTGGAAGAGACCTCTGGGATCATCAAGTCCAACCGTTGCCCTGACACCACCCTTTCAACTAGACCATGGAACTAAGTGCCATGTCCTGTCTTTTCTTAAACACATCCAGAGATGGTGACTCCACCACCTCCCTGGGCAGCCCGTTCTAATGTCCAATGACCCTTTCTGAAAAGAAATTCTTCCTAATGTCCAACCTGAACCTCCCCTGGCGAAGCTTGAGGCTGTGTCCTCTTGTCCTATCGCTAGTTGCCCAGGAGAAGAAGCCAACTCCCACTCCACTACAACCTCCCTTCAGGTAGTTGTAGACTGCAATAAGGTCACCTCTGAGCCTCCTCTTCTCTAGGCTAAACAACCCCAGCTCCCTCAGCCATTCCTCATAGGTCAGACCCTCCAGACCCTTCACCAGTTTGGTCGCCCTCCTCTGGACTCGCTCCAACACCTCAATATCTTTCTTGAAGTGCAGGGCCCAGAACTGGACACACTACTCTAAATGGCTGAAATATTTTAAAGTGGTTACATAAATCTTGGGATTAAGAAATAAAAACTATCACAATAGAATTTCTCTCTCTTTCTTTCTCTCTTATGTGGTGCTGTAGGTCTGCCTGATCATTAATTTAGAGATCAGAAAAAATTCCTTCTCTCTTACTGCTAGTTGGTCTGAAGTGGCATGGAAAAAAGATCTGGAATCCATTCATGGTAACCTTCTTCTATGAGGAGATGGCACAAGAATGCAGATTTAAGCTGAAAACCAAAGGGGTAGCTAACAGAGACTGATCACAGGTCCACCGAGGTAGGAACCTCTAACTTAGCACCGGACTCCAAATGCTTGGCATACTGCCATAAGTTGTAGCTTATTATACCACTCCTTAAGTGGTAAACTAATGAAATTAAGGCCCATCAATTAAATCTCTCCCTGTGGCTCTTGTTCATTCATCTGCATATCCTGTTCAACCCTTTCCTAGGACATACAGTTAGCCTCAGTGCAAGCAGACACTGAAGCCAAAGACATTAAGCATGAGTGTTACACATGCAAACAAATAACAAGAAAAGCAACAATAAGTAAAATAACAGCACAGAATTGAATGTGCTAATGTCAAATTACTGAGAGGATGTCAGAAGAAGTAAATATGGAAATATCATGACTATATGGGAAAAAGATGCACAGCTATTAATTTCCTAATGAAATTTGGAGGGCTTTCTTTTGTTTCTTGTACTATTTGTTAGGGCATGTAGTGCTATTCTCAGAAACAAACTAGTGGACTCTTGGTTTGGTTGAATACAGTAATTCCTGGGTTCCTATCTGAGGCAACTGTCTAACACACCTCTCCTAAAGGTGTGAGTGCTTTAATTGGTTGATATCTATCCATACTCCAAGAACATTCATTTATCAGAGGTGGTGTTAAAGTACATTTTCTTTTTCTGGCTGCACAACACAATGGTGTTTTCTTCTGTGACTGGGACTCCTGGACATTATGATATTACAAATTATAAACCACAATAGTAAGGGCTTTACTGGTACATTTTGCATATAATCTTAGTCAAGTGAACACAAATTGAAATAGCTTTTAATTTTAAAAGCACAGTCTTTGTTGATGTGATCCCTATTATATGAACCATTTAGTTGTACAATGTTTCAGTTAACTCATTTCTTTTTCTTTTTTGTTCCTCATCACCTCAGAAAAGCATCCTCTTCCCAAGATTATTTGCAAACTTGTTTTCTCTTTTCAGCATGTATTTATGTGAAACCTTTTTCCATCACACTTATCCAGGGGTTATATCTGAAGTGAATGATGTCAGCATATTCCTGGAGATTAGTATAACCTTCAAATTAAAGCAAGTGCGGATGCTTAGCCCCAAGTTCCTTCCAGGTTTTGCATTACGAAGAAAGATTGTATAGGAACAAGGGCTGTTGAATAAGGAGTGGAAAAAGGTCTTCAGTGTCACAGAAATGTTAATATATGGCCAAATGGTCAAAGAGTGGATTATATTACAGTAGCAGAAAAGTTGTTTTCCATTACAAACACAGAAAGGTTAGCAAAATAAATGCATCTGCTTTTAGAGGCTTGGAAACTATGTGCTAAGACTAAATTCTTTCTCTTTTTCATGAGTTTGCCTTGAAAAGCTGGATGAACGTGAAGATCTCTTGCCTTATATCTAAGATGCTGGAAAACATCCTCTAGAGAAAAAGTGACATGATATGGCAAACAGACATGGGTAATAACTCAAAGCTTTCACCTTGGCTGAAGATATTTGAATAGGCTCCTACCTCACTGGAGGTTTCATTTTGAATGTGAGACTTGGATAAAGCATTTCAGCAATATGTACTCAGAAATATCATGTTTCCTTTCATATTTTATGTTAAAACTACAGATTTCCTTTGCTTCTCAGAAAAGTCATAAAATAATCATGGACCTTGCACTATTAAGTAAATCCTTTTTGAGAGTTAAATTTGAATAATTTTTTTCCCGCAGTTTTAAGTGAAATTAAAACCCGTGACCCATTTTTAAATGGAGTCTTTGTAAGCTCTTTGGGATATCTTACCCTTTGTTAAAAAAAATTGGGGAGCCAGTGGTTTTGGTTTCATTCCAACTGGAATGCCTAGTGACCATCTGCCAATTGAATTCCATCCAGCACTCCTCCAATAGTAAAATAATCAATAGCAATAGAAGTAATAGCTGAGTATCAAATTGAATAATGGTTTGTATTCTAACCTGATGACATAAGTATTCAATAGTTCTTGAACCTTTCAACTCAGGCTGAAATTTCAAACTTCTACTTTTGAGCAATAAGTACTGGATTTTTTTCAGGATTTTTTTTTTCATTTGTTTGACTTTGCCTGTAGTTTTCATATTCTTTTCTAAAGTTTGAAGGAGAAAAAAGATTAGGCTTTTCAAGCATGTAAAAACAGAGAAAAGACACTCTCAACAGTAAACAATTGCCATGACTTTTTTTGATAATCACTCTACAGCCAAAACAGCTGGGGGATGAATGTTTAAATTTGGCAGGAAAACAGCACTAAGGAGAAATGCTTTTGAGTGTTCTGGAGAAAATTGGTTTTGATATCATGTAGTTATAAGGATATGAAACTCCATGTACTGAGCATGTAACACTAGTTTCTCATTAAGTTTCACAGGTACTGTCTTCAATGAAGAATTAGGTTGGTTTAGATGCAAAAGTTTCACCTAGGGATGTATTTATTTTACATTATCCCAGAGAAAACCTCTCAGCCCTCTGCACTGGGGTATTCTCCAGAAATATAGGATCATGTCAGATAGATCTAGTGTAACTTTATTCCAGAATGAAAATGTTTATAGGCCAAAATGCTGTTGCTAATTTATATTATAATTTCAAGTAGATTGTAACTTCTCACTTTTGTTCCTATTACTCTCAAGATATGGTAGTGTGCTTCACTTCTGCCCTTTATGTGCGGGTTTTGGGTCTTTTAAAGAGCCACGGTTTTCAGCCATGAGAGCTATGCTTTGAAAGTTGCAGTATTTTTGTCTTTTCAGACATATATCATTCTCTGAATCCTGAAGTGTTCTTTTACATAAAACAGATTGCTTGAAGGCACACAGATGACTTTAAATATTTCTGCACTTCAGAGTGAATTGCTCATTCACCTGAGTGTTTAACTATGTCAGTGTGTTCAACATTATCATATTTAATTGAATGCTTCAACAAGATAATATGCTAGTGCACACACAATTCAGTGCATTATTGGCTCACAATAAATAAGGCAACTCTCAAATAAAACACAGGGGACTTAACAAGAAGGACTTATGTATAAGTGAGAGAGACATGAATGCACTGAGGGTTTACTAAAGGCTGATAACTCATCAATTCTTACAAATTTGTAAATCTGTAAATTTGTAAAAAAATAGAGCCATGAAAGATAATGCGCTTAAATACCATAAGTAAGACAGATAACTGCAGTCTCCAATCTTTCTACCTTGCCATTGGTCCATTTCATGCCCTGACTTAAATGTGCAGAACATTTAAGTGTACTCCTTTGTTCTGTAAAGGTCCAAAGTTTTATATTTTAAAGCCATTGGTCTCACTCCTTCAAGGTCCTCCTTAAAGGAGGATGCTGGTGTCAGCGATGCAGTTATTTTCTGTTCTTCACTAGCAACCTGCGCAGTCACTGCTTGCCCTGATGCAAGACCAATGCTGAACCAAAAACAAGAAAAAGGAATGCTAACAAATAATGCTAACAGAAGCAATTCCTCATCACTCTGTGAAACTTTTGGGGAACTAGACTATCAACATTACTCAGAGATATCTCTAGATCTGTGGAAAATAAAGCATAGTCCATCATAGTCTTTAGGTTAATAAATTTAGGCTTAGACTATACAAAAGCAAGTTCTTTAACTTAGATGAGCAGTAAAACTGTAATCAGGCTATTTAAGAAACTATTCCCTTTTCCATCCTTTCTACTGCACAAATGGATCATGTTCATTCTTAGTTAAAAAATGGCAAGGGAAGAGGAATTTTTCAGCTAAGTACCAAGCCATCCTGAAATTATAAATTCTGATTTTTGTCCTTCAGGTGGAATTTTTGAGTGTCTCAATCTGATTACCATCCACTACTTAAACTCCCAGATAACACTATAGCTGAAACGATGCACCAGGACTTTTTTCCTTCGCAGGTTGCTGAAATGAGTAACTAGCATCTGCGTCAGGTGTGTTATCAGAGTTGTGGAGATATGGAGGTCCTAAGCATGAATAAATTGTCCACAAAACCACTGCAATGATGTCACACAATTAAAGTAGTAGGTTTGTGTATTTGAATTTCTGGCTCAAAAAGATTATCTTTTCTGAAGAAAATAGATAATTTTTTCATCAAAAATAATTTTGTTGAAAGCCCTTTTTTGTCTCAAAACAGTGCTGATGATAGAAAATTCACAATAAAAGCTAAAAAAAAATACATATATACTATAATAAAACGGCACATATGCCTGCAAATGATCAGGGTCATAGCCACAGATAGTGTACAGTGATGTTCATGGCATATTTTTTCCTCTAGAAAATGTTCATTTTATACCATTCTTTTTTGAATAGAAGGTGTTTTTTAAATAAAATTTATTGCATATACAGACAAGAATAAGACATGCTAGGGCATGACTTGGTAGACTGCTAGTGTGCTTCTTAGTCAGTCAAAGCCTCAATAACGGAATGTATGAGAGTTGTGTATGAATAGGATACTGATGGGCACTGAGCTTATCGCTTTGTTCTCTGCACACTTTGGCTGCCACATGTAAATAAGTCTACTGCAAACATGTATGTTTACACTTGTGTGTGTATATATATACTATGCCATGTCTTCTATGTCAGATATGCTGTGAACTCTCCCTCTCTGTATGCATATAGAACTGTAAGTACGTTCATAGGCGAGTATTTCAGCTGTAAGCCTTGTTGGAATACGTCAAATGAAACCACTTCTGAGTACTTATAAGCAGACTTTATTGATCTCTACAAAATATTTACTGATGTTTTGATTCTCCTTTTTCATTGTATAGTCATGGGCAAATTCCTTCAAACAGTACATTTAACACAGGCACATCCAGCATCTTGCCACTGAAGTTCACCATAGTTCCATCTAGTTTCACAAGTCAGAATGCAAAATTGAGTTACCTTCTCAGATTTGACCACATCATACCATCTGCTGTTCAAAGGGTTCATTTTGTGCTACTGAATCTAAAATTCTACACATCAGAGAAATTATCCGGAGAATTTTTTTCCTATTTCCCCCAACAAAATGAAGCAATTGTTGCATTGCTATATTCTAGATTAATTTACACATCATGTAAAATTCTGAAGTAATTTTTTTTTCGTTTTACATTTTCTTTCAACATTATTGAGTCAGAAAACACTGGAAGGAAATTTCTAATTATCAAAGAAGCAAGATCTTGAAACAGCCTTTCGAGGGGACAGGGAAAAAACTAGTTACCTTTAAAAAGGGTAATGATCAGCCTAAATTAAGGAATATGGTATGCTTGCAATAAAAGAAGACAAGATACATTGACATAAGAAGTTCTTCTATACATATTCTTGCTGTGGGTCATCTAATAGTCACGTATTAAGGTTTCTATCATGCTCAAAATTCAGTTATGAAACTTTTATCTGTATGATACAGTTTTTGTAAAACAGCTACCTCTAGCACTTAAATGCTCTATTTGTTATTTATCGGTAAGCCATGACAACCTTTTCCCTCATTTCTACCATTTTCATCTATTCTTTTTATTTTTGTCTGTTTAAATAAGTCATTTCATACGCATCTGAACTGTCTGTAGATATGAATTCTGTATTAGAAGTATGATTCACAACTTTTCAGTAATACATCCAAAAAGATGTAGTATCACTGCCCCAACCAAGTCAAAACCTGAACTAGAAAACATAACAGCTAGTTTGAGATATGGCCACCTATATAAAGGCTTCCTTCTGCTTTTCTGTCTGACTCTTTATCAGTCAACTGTATCATCACTTAGAATATTCAAAAAATTAGAAGTAAGAATTCATTCAATGATTTGGAATATCATTAACTAGTCAGATGGATGCGTGACTCAAAAACTATCATAGTCATTGCATTTTAACCCTTTAATTCCTCACTTTTTAATTAATCTGATTGATAGGTATTCTAGGAAGTGATTTGTAGATACCACATAAACCAATAAAACTCTGCTTATTATGCCATAGTGTTCACTACCTCTTTATCAGAAGATTTTAAATAATGCTCTACCTTGAGGTCTTAAAATCTAGATTAAAAAACTTTTTTTGGGGATGTAATAAATAGACTTTTAGCTTAGAAGAGAAACTGATGAAATTTCTTCCTTTTCAGCAGCTATAATCCTTCTTCTGGACCGAAAACTGAGGTATTAAAGCTAAACATCATATATGATGGCAGTATTCTGCCTGCCTGTTGTTTCCCAAAATGCTGTCCTGGGTATGTCTGAAACATGTCTGGGTCTGCAGCTGAGATCAGAGGATGCACTGAAAGGTGGGAACACTTTATGAGTGTACATATAGAAATGTTCCAGGCAGTTCCCACACTGCAGCTCATTCAAGAAATTAAATAAAACTAGGTGAGAGCAGGAAGGGAGGGGGATAAAATCAGCTTCATAATCTAGGATTAGATATGATTGATCATTGCTTTTGGTAGTCTGCTGGGCATTTTTGATATTTTGTAGTAAATTAATAAATAAACAAGGTACTATCTCTCAAACTGAAATTTGGCAGAAGGCAGTTAATCTGGATCAATTAATGTCAGAAAACAAAAATCATGCAGTAATGACACACCTTTTAAAAGAACATTTAGTATGTGCAGCTTAAGCTTTTAAACAAGTCAAGAATTCCTGAGATTGAACAAATCTGATACTACCTTATTGTAATTGAATTTATTATATTTTTAATAAACATTATAGATGACAGGTTCCCCTCTATTTAGTTTGTACTATTTTTGTCTCTCAAACAGGACTTGCAAATTAGCTGCTCTGAGCTACAGCCCAGAGCTGTAGTTGCAGCTTCAGCTACAGTTGTTGATGTGACTTATCAAAAAAATGTTATATAACAAACTTATTCTTGGGAAGTAAGCAGGAGACATTTAAACAGCTGAATGAAGTCATCAAAACAGGTTTAAGTCAGTAACTCAAAAATGGTTTTTTCCCAGTTATGGAATTGGACACCATCACCAGCCTGGGTGAAAACCAATTCTAGACCACACCTTGGTATTCATATTCTCCAATATCAATACAAGACTTGTCTAGAGCACAAGTCTTGTGAGGAGCAGCTGAGGGCACTGGGGCTGTTTAGCCTGGAGAAAAGGAGGCTGAGGGGAGACCTTATCGCTCTCTACAGCTACCTGAAAGGAGGTTGTAACAAGGTGGATTTCCATCTCTTCTCCCAAGTAACAAGAGATAGGACAAGAGGAAATGGCCTCAGGTTGCACTAGGGGAGGTTTAGATTGGATATGAGGAAAAATTTCTTCACCGAAAGGGTTGTCAAACATTGGAACAGGCTGTTCAGGGAAGTGGCTGAGTCACCATCCTTGGAGGTATTTAAAAGACATGTAGATGTGGTGCTTAGGGACATGGTTTAGTGGTGGACTTGGCAGTGCTAGGTTAATGGTTGGACTTGATGATCTTAAAGGTCCTTTTCAACCAAAACAATTCTATGATTCTATGATTCTAAGGGTAGGGAAGGGAAATTGCAAACTGAATTTTGAGATCAGCTTTCTGCTGGTGCAAAATCATGGAATCAGCTTGTGTGAAGACAACAGATCTTGACTCAAAGTAGTATATATAACCTACATTTTCAGTATGGCCAAATAATGTGTGGACAGGCACAATACATATACACATAATATCATATTCACTTTAATACAAATAAAATACATAGTATATAGGTTAGATATTTTTAAGAATAAAAATATTTAGAGGTTTATATTAACGTATTAACATATTCATCCTCTTAGGACTATTGGAAGACAGAATCTGAAGAAAAGACTTCATGTCGGAACTTGCCTTCATGGAAGCAATCCTGGATCAACCATGGAAAACAGACATCATTAATAACTCTTTCGTTATGTATTAACAACATGTGGACATCTCCTTTGATCAGCAGCTTGAGTGCAAATCACCCTCATATCAAGGTTTTAGGCAATGCAAGCCTATGCTCCCCCTCTCTACAAGAGTCAATTTCAGTCACTGCGAATGAAACAGAAGACTAAAACTAACTTTTGTGGGTATGCATCAATAGAAAATCTATTTATGTTATTTCACACCTAAATTGGAGAGGGTTGACAAGTCTGAAGTTAAGGGAGGAGCCCAGCACTTGTACAAAGGAAGAAGCTTCACAGATAAAATGCCTGGCTGTTTAAGGCAGTAGCTGACTTGCTTTTGAATGCCATCCCAGCACTCTTGTTCCTCTCTTGCTAGAGGACGTCAAAGTGATGTCGTGCAGAAACATTTCCATTCTTGAAAAATGTTCTCCCTGTAACATTTTTAATCTCTTCTGAATGACACTTATTCTTAACAACTCAGTGCAATATTTATCTACTTGAGACTAAGATTATACCTTAGGAAATGAAAGCTCTTTTGAAAGCCTACCAGTTCCAAATCAACATGTGATACAACCAGAAAAAAAGAAAAAAAAAGAAATTTGAGCTTAAGCCAAAGGAGCAACATTGGAAGGCTGAATCAGAGGACATATGCATTAAAGCTTGATTAAGTATTTAGTACTTCCTTGGCTCCATGTTGCCCAGGGCATTTCTTGTGTATTTTTATTGGTCTCCCATCTCCCAATCTATACGTCTTTGTATTTTTGTTTTTCTTCGTTATAGATGCCATTTCTTATAATGTATGATCTGTATTAACAAATCAACAAAGCAGCTGCTGCAGTCAGTGTATTTTTCTTTACTGTTAATGTTTTCAATGGTGTAGGTTGTATAGATACTGCAAGAATATTTACAGCGTGTTAGCTCAAGCATTACAGACACATGCACATAAATGTATACAGACAGCCATATATATACTTGTCAGAAAAAAAAGTTCAGACATTCAGCAAAATGGGTAATGCAGAGTTATTGTAGTGATAGGATGAGGGCTAACAGTTTTAAACTGAAAGAGGGTAGATTCAGATTAGATATTAGGATTTAGATTTAGATTAGATATTAGGAAGAAAACTATTACCCTTCGTTGCATCACTACATGCCCTTGTAAAAAGTCCCTCTCCAGCTTTCATGTAGGCCCCCTTCAGGTATTGAAGGTCCAGCCTGGCACCTCTCCTCGTTGTCTCCTCTATCACTTGGAGAAGAAAATTAGCATCCACACATTCCAGGAACTTCCTGGATTGCTTATGCCCTGCTGTGTTGTCCCTCCAACAGATATTGGGGAGGTTTGAAGTATTCTTCAAATAGTACTGTGATGCATAGGTTTGGATATCATTCAGTTTTATTAAACTAAATGTAGGTAGAAGAAAAAACCCTACTCAGCAAGTTTCCAAAGCATGGGGATTATATTTCATTTCTAGGTTCTAGATTGTTCTCTGTGACACCCGTATACTCCCCGAAAGTCTCAGGTATCACAAAAAATTAGGTTTTATTCCAAGGTGTGATTTTGATGTCTGTATTAATCATGTTACAAAGCCATTTTATTACTGTTCTAGGATCATTTCCAGCCTATGGACATTACTTCTCCTGGGAATGCCAAGACACTCATATGTCTTTTATTTCTCACCTCAGTTATTGTAATTCATTACTTGCTGGTCTACTTGTCACTTTTTGTTTTACATGCTTACAGCTGGTGCAAAATTTGGCTGCTTGATTGCTTATGAGATATCTAATTACATTACTGCAATAATGAAATAGTTTCACTAGCCTCTTGTGAAATGGCAGATTGCTTTTAAAAGTTTTCTCCTAACAAATAAATATACACAAAAGGCCATTTATTGCTTCTGCTGTTACAAAATGACCATTCCCTTTACTCTCATTTTCTTCTTTTGGATGAGAGTTTCAACTATTTATATTTTTTGTTCAATATATTTGTAATATATATAACTTAGATTTCACAGAATCTGTATTAAATAAGTATTACTTTCTCAATTTTTATGACCTATTTCTTCTTCCTGCTCCTGGTGATTTATTCTAAAACATATCAGGTACCAAAAAAGATAGCTGTCCATATATTCACTGATATCAGACAGTGAAACATTGCTTTAATTGGGTACCAGAGACTTCAACTAAATGTCAGGGGTAGCGATGAGGTCTATAGCCTATCATTTGTCCTGAAAGGAGTTTGTAACAGAGCAAGGTTGAGATACAAGAACAGAACTGAAAATTTAAAAATATTTTAAAGAAAACAAAGGAAATCTGATTAGAATTTAAGATTGTTTTCCCTGAGCTTTCAGATTTACTTGAACTAAAACTTACAGTAAAGGGCAGACTACAATTACCAATAAACTAAAACATTCATTTACAAATGAAACCTTGAAGAAACCTGTATGTAAGCACAGTGACAATGCTTTAGTTCATTTGCTTACAAAAAGATCCCTGCAATATTTAACTAGTCAGTAATTAATAAGCTGAGCTGTGCTACATCACAAGTCATGTAGATTGCATAGGTTGAATCAAATTAATATAATCATGCTGTTATACATTCAAGGTAATTCCACGTTTTAAATAATGTGTGAAGTTATGCTCACGCCATCTTATGAAATTTTGAAAGGATGATCAGAAGGTTCGAATAACTTTACCACTCAAAATAAACTAGGAGGGTGGCATTTAGAAAAGAAAAAGAAAAAAGAAACAGATAAAGAAAGAAAAGACAAAAAAAAATGTAAAAAAAAAATAGCTTTAAGAAGGTGAGTGGGGGAAAATTACTGACCAATAAAATTGTTCATGTCAAGTATAAAACAAAGCAAAGGAAAATGTGTCTTACATAAAGCACAAGTAAATTACCTTAATGACACAGCCACAGTGTATTTTGGAGACCAGAAGTACAAGCGTGTTTCAACAGCCAGTCCCGGAGGACAACTCCATTGGTATTTCATAGAATCATAGAATGGTTTGGGTTGGAAGGGACCTTAAAGATCATCTAGTTCCAACCCCCCTGCCTTGGGCAGGGACACCTTCCACTAGACCAGGTTGCTCAAAGCCCCATCCAACCTGGCCTTGAACACTTCCAGGGAGGGGGCATCCACAACTTCTCTGGGCAACCTGTTCCACTGTCTTACTACCCTCACAGTGAAGAATTTCTTCCTAATATCTAATCTAAATCTACCCTCTTCCACTTTAAAACTGTTACCCCTTGTCCTATCACTACATGCCCTTGTAAAAAGTCCCTCTCCTGCTTTCCTGTAGGTCCCCTTCAGGTACTGGAAGGCTGCTATAAGGTCTCCCCACAGCCTTCTCTTCTCCAGGCAGAACAACCCCAACTCTCTCAGCCTGTCTTCATAGGAGAGGTGCTCCAGCCCTCTTCTTAAGCATAGTCATCCCAGTGCAATCCTCTGCTAATTTCTAATATGACAGAAGTTCAGACGTATACCAAATAAAGAATTATTGCAGTAGTATCCTATTTCTAGCACTTTCCCAAAGCATCATTTGCTAGACAGTAAACATTTGTTCTGACTTATAACCATTCTGTAGTTCTTAAACACAAATAGGTACTCACTACCACATGCAGAAGTATCAAGTTGTAAAGATGATTGCGACTATGCCAGGGAGATAAAGCAAAGGTAATACAGCTATGTCTGTAGTCGCATCTAGAAGTCAGAGTGCCAAATTTACGTTGAAAGTCACCAGAACTAGGAGAGGTAAGACAGAGATGAGTGCTTTTGCAGTAAATAAAAATTGTTGTGCCTTCTCTCTTGTCAAACCTGGCTGCTGAATTCTTATTACACATTACAATTATTTCTGAGATGGTATACCGGCTTCATGCATTATATTTATTTCACTTCATTTGCATGTTAAATACATAACATTTGCATTTCTACTAAAGCAACAACACAAACTTGTAACTCAAAAGATGTACTTTGATTGGAACTTGTAATTATAACAGTAGCAGAAGTAAGATAAATTCTCAATATACACTGGGGAATTTTGTACAAGGGAGTCAGTGTTGCTTCACAGAATCATTTCTAAAGAGGGCTATAGAGGAGTGAAAATGAAGAGAAAAGAGATCCACTAGCCAAAGGGAGAGAGAAAGTAGAAAGAGCATTTTAAAAGGAAAAAAAAATATCCTAAAACCAAGACTGTCTGAAAAAGCAATCTCTCAGAAGAGCTCCAAATTTAGATACTTACATAACTGACAGGAATTGGACATTTAATCTCTAATAAGTATTGACACATAAGAAATTGATGCAGTTTTGAAATGTAATTACCAAGCAATTTACATGAAAAAACCTTTCAGGATAGGAAATCTATCACTCAGGTAACATTCTTCTGTGTATGAACCTTCAAACATTCTCAGTTTAAAAGTATGTTTTAAAAATGAGTCATGAAATTGCAAAGTATTTACTTTAAAAATATGTTTTATAATTAGACTACACCTCTGTCTGTGAAAGTAAGAGATGAAAATGAGAGCAGCTTACTTCTCCAAGCTTTTTTTCCTCAGTCCCTGAGCATGAGGTTTCTACTGGTAATGTGTGTTACACAGAAAATACTCCTGCAGGCTACTGAGCTCAGGGAACCCCCAGTGTGGGATCACCCAGCCTGGGGTCCCAGTACTTTTCAACTAACTTGTAGCAGAACTCCTATCCCATCCATTAGGTAAGTGTCTCGTAGTCTATACAGTAAAGTTAAGGCAGCAGAATTTATTAAACTGAAAGTTTTGATAAAAAATACAGGAATGCCTTATAAACTTCCTAGAACACCATTATAGATCATATTAACAAAGTACAGGTGTGAAATGCCAGCTATTTAAATTGCTCTGTGCTGTCATTTCACTGGTTGCTGCATTTGCTACAACAATGATTAAAACCTTCTGGAGAGCATCTGAATGTGCTGCTGTAGTTATGCATCGCCACGTCATAAAGTGTAAAAGCAGAAGTTCTAACATGACTTACATACCAACAGAAATATTTGCTAGTAACCAAGGACATGATATTCCTTCACAGATGCCTTTTCAGTGTATCTATATAGGCAGAAGAGGATGGAAAACTTGGCAGTATTTTAACTTGCATGTTTTATATACTTCAGGAAGAAATTGCAATGCTTATTGCTCCTGTAACCCATTCTATCAAAAATATTTATGTCAGTCACACAAAATTATAACAACGCAGCTCCCTGGAAGAAACCTAAACCTAGGTATTTCAGCTGTCACTGGAAAAGTCACTGGAAGGTCCAAAATGACAAAAAGGCAGGATAACAGGTCAGAGAACAAGTAGCAAAGACGGTACGGATACATGTGGTTTTATAACAAAGACTGAATACTGAAAAGGGAGAGGTTTGGATTTGGGTTTTGCTGCTGTTTTTTTTTACTTTGTTAGATTTTTATTGCAGTACCTAAATTATAATTTTGTTCTGGTAATTCAGATTTATCTTAAAATATTGTATTTTGAATTCTAGTTTTGTGATATGAAAAAACGGGGAGAGAAAAATGTGCTATTTGTCAGATGACCTACCTGAGAATTTACACTTTGTACCTTCTAGCCAGGAACTTCTAAATACACAACAGCTATAAACAACCAAATATTGATGTAGCTAAATAAATTTTTTTAAAATCCAACAGACACAACTACAATGAAAATACTAATACCTTACTCCTTTCACATATTGACTGAGCCCCTGAGTATGAACCATATTCTTACTTTTGATAAATAAATATAGCTTCACTGAAGAATGTCTCCTACACTGTCTGCTGATATATCTTACATAGAGTTGGTTATACATTTTTGACAAAATGATTTGTGGACAGAAATCATTTATTTATCAAAACTTTTTGTGGGAAAGTAACTTTATCATGAGCAACCTGTATCTAGTTGGAATGTATATTGGGAAAAAAGAGTTAGCTTGTCATCTCAAACTACACAATGATCAGCCAAGCTGCATAGTAGGGAGGTAAGATAATGAGGGTCAAGCTGCACTTGTAAATTGTTATAAACTATTTATTTCTTATTAAGTATTCATTAATTTAGAAACAATTATTGAACAACTCGCCCCCAAATAAAGGATGAGGAAAAAATCACAGAATCACAGAATCACAGAATGTTAGAGATTGGAAGGGACCTCGAAAGATCATCTAGTCCAATCCCCCTGCCGGAGTAGGATTGCCTAGACCATATCACACAGGAACGCGTCCAGGCGGGTTTTGAATGTCTCCAGAGAAGGAGACTCCACAACCTCTCTGGGCAGCCTGTTCCAGTGTTCGGTCACCCTCACCGTAAAGAAGTTTTTCCTCATATTTAAGTGGAACCACCTGTGTTCCAGCTTGCACCCATTGCCCCTTGTCCTGTCAAGGGATGTCACTGAGAAGAGCCTGGCTCCATCCTCATGGCACTTGGTCTTTACATATTTATAAACATTAATGAGGTCACCCCTCAGTCTCCTCTTCTCTAAGCTAGAGAGACCCAGCTCCCTCAGCCTCTCCTCATAAGGGAGATGTTCCACTCCCTTAATCATCTTCGTGGCTCTGTGCTGGACTCTCTCTAGCAGTTCCCTGTCCTTCTTGAACTGAGGGGCCCAGAACTGGACACAATATTCCAGATGCAGCCTCACCAGGGCAGAGTAGAGGGGGAGGAGAACCTCTCTCGACCTGCTGACCACACCCCTTCTAATATACCCCAGGATGCCATTGGCCTTCTTGGCCACAAGGGCACACTGCTGGCTCATGGTCATCCTGCTGTCCACTAGGACCCCCAGGTCCCTTTCCCCTACGCTGCTCTCCAACAGCTCTGACCCCAACTTGTACTGGTACATGGGGTTGTTCTTGCCCAGATGCAGGACTCTACACTTGCCCTTGTTATATTTCATTAAATTTCTCCCCGCCCAACTCTCCAACCTGTCCAGGTCTCTCTGAATGGCTGCGCAGCCTTCCGGCGCGTCAGCCACTCCTCCCAGTTTTGTGTCATCAGCGAACTTGCTGACAGTGCACTCTAATCCCTCATCCAAGTCATTAATGAATATATTGAATAGTACTGGTCCCAGTACCGACCCTTGATGGACTCTTCTAGACACAGACCTCCAACTGGACTCTGTCCCATTGATCACCACTCTCTGGCTTCTTTCCTTCAGCCAGTTCACAATCCACCTCACTACCCGATCATCCAGACCACACTTCCCCAGTTTAGCTGCGAGGATGCTGTGGGAGACCGTGTCAAACGCTTTACTGAAATCGAGATAGACCACAATCACTTCTGAATAGCTGATAGTCTTTTGTTCAGGACCAAAAGGAAGATAGATAGGAAGTAAATAACAGGTATGCAGGCACCTGAATTTGTATATCCTATTCCTCTAGTGACCTGTCTTCCACCACCCTGTTCAGATTCATGTTTGTTTTTCCAAGTGGAAGAACAGATCAAAGGTTGAAAAAAAATCAGAAAGATTTAGGGTTTGTCCTGACAAAGAAGAGGAAACTTTGGAAATGTTTCAAAAATTTCACTGAATATAAAAATGATTTCCCACTCCATCCTAATCTGAACAGACATTAGCCTCTGTAATCTCCTCTAGCACCGATATTTGACTATGGCAAATATAGATGATGTCAAGTGTGGTGTGACTAAATGAATCAAAGCCTTTTTCCTCAGGCAAAGAAAAATATAATTAACTAATGTTCCCTAATTTTATTTTATGGTGTCAAGAGGAATAGCTTTTTACATCCCACCAAAAATTTTACAGATATGATAAGAGTACACAGAAGACAAACGGAGACTACCCACTAGGGCCTGGAAGAGGAAAACTCATAGTGTGAAAGAAGAAACCCAAATGTGTGAATAAAATTAATGGAAAAGATAAGATGCTGCAAATCTCAAAGGAGATACAGAACAAAATATTCTTAAAAGGAATATGAAGCATTTCTTTTGCAAAGGTATGAACAAGCTAAACTTAATCTACATAGAGTACCCCAATAATGTGAACTTGTAAACCTAAGGATATGAATCATTAAATATTAGAAAGATTAGTATGCAGAAATGTTGTTGGAAGTTTCATTAAATAAAGGCATATATCTTATTGCAGACTTCAGCTGAAGAAAGTAAGTATTTATCTGGACTACGAGTCTCTATTCATTTTTGTGCAAAACAAGTTTTTTCTTGTCTTTATTAACCTCATTTCCTGGAAATTGGTATCTTCAAAGTTAGGAATAAGGAACTCTAGAGTCAGAACTGGAGAGAACCTCAAGAAATCAGTTATTTTATCCCTTCTCATATATTATACATCTGTTATCCTTGGTAAGTACATGGCTAGCCTGTTCTAAAAGATGTCCAGGTGACGAGAACTCAATAACCCTTATAGATCATCTTCTCCCCATCATTGATGATCTCTATTCACTAGGATGGTTTAACTCATGTCGGATGTGATTTTATGCAATTCTATTCTGTTTCTTCCTGTCCTAGCCACCCTGACATGGAAAACTAATTATTCAGTCTTTTATCTTTTTTTTTTCCTGAAATGTCTCATATAATCAAAGATAGATATCATCTTTCTTCCTTGCCCTCCCTATCTTTTCTTTTTAAACCTAAAATACGTCAATTCAATTAATATTGCTTCTTACAACAAATATTCTGGATATGTGATTATCCTTATTCTGACCTCAGTTGCTTCACATTTTTTTGAAGAACAAGGTCTACACCAAACACATAGAAGCTGAAGGCTGCCCAGTGCCAAGGAGGGAGTAGCCTGCCCAATGTTGAGAGGAGGGGACTATTCCTTCCCTTGTCTTGCATGTAAGTGTACTAGTGAGTCTATATTGCAATGCAATTTTTGATTTTTCTCTTGAAGGATAATGTGTTATTAGCACATGCTCTACTTCTGATTCCTTATAACTCTTAAAACCCTTCTGCAGAACTGCTGCCTAGTTAGCTGTTCCCAGACTTCTCCATGCACTTCTCAACCTGCTGCTTAGAACTGAATTAAAAACCCCTCCTTTCTTGTTTTCTGTGCCTCCTGTAGCAAAAAATGTCCAGCAATACAACTTACTGCACAGTCACGGTCCTGCTGCACTCCCTTCCCAACAGATACTCATGTGGTTCAAATCTCTGGTAAGCTACAAATCCCATGCTGTGAACGATGGTATTAAAATTTTGGGTTTTTTTTCCCATACACCCCCCCCCCCTCAAAAAAAAAAAACAAACCACCAAACCCCTCTTTCTTATCTTTCTAGTTCTATAGTCTCTGGTAGGTCATTACATGACATTCTATTTCTTTTCCCCAGAGACTTTAAATACATCTATATCCTACACAATGCTACCAAGGAAATATACTCTCTCTTTTCTTCCTAATATTTCCTAAATTTCTTATTTTCCTATACATCCTAAACAAGCTTATATTCCTACTCTGATCATGGAAATTATTCCACAATATCCATTACAATTTTGGTCAGGTACTAAGATGCCTAAATTTTCTTCTTTATTCCCCATATATCTTGCACATATATCTTGTACCCAGACATTTAAAAATCTGCAACTCTGTCTTCCTCCTATCCTTCCTTTGATTCATGCTATGAATAACACAACACCTTCTGGCTTCAGATCTTTTTCTGAGTGCTTTTCACATTGGTCTGTGGGGTTTTGTTACCCTCCTGTCAATCTTGGGAGTAAACTTAATTTTCTTACTCTTTTTATAAGATATACTCTAATCTCAGTCTAAGTCTCACAACATATCATTGCAAGGCTGAGTTGTCATGGTGGCCTGGTGAAACTATCTCTGTGGGATGCATCCTTCACTACTACAAAATTAATGCAACTTGCACAGATATACCTTTAGTAATACTTTTTACTTTGGAATTTTATTTACCAAGAGAATTCTTCTTTAAAAAAAATGTTTATCTAGACAAAGTTTGACAGAGCAACGCGGGAGCTTTCCTCTAAGTGTTAAATTAGAGCTTCCAAATGAAAGGGTTGGATGAAAATCCAGCTGTGCCCCTCAGATCAGCTAAATGCTTCTGTAGTCATTATATGAGATTGATGAGAACCTCCTTGACAGGTTCTGGACAACTGAAGTTAACAGGGCTCATACTCAGATTATTCTCACAGCACTCAATAAATACAAGCTCTTCAATTGCTTATTATGTTTTAATGAACTGTTTGATTGTGTTTTAGTTTAATGTTTTTTCTTCACATTTGACCTTTTTCAACACTTCCTCCCATTTCCAGTTCTGTAAATATATTTATTTGTTACTACTCCTCATGTGTTTTATTCCTGTTAGATGTTCCAAAATGGTTCATATTGTTGAAGCTCTTCTAACAATGAACATACACTGGATTGCAGTTACCATCTTAGTCGTACTCTCAGGCTAAAGTGTCTTTTTACTCCTAGGCTAGTAAAGCCTTTCTGGCCAAATTTCCCTTTGAAACAAAAGGCAAGTACTAAAACTGTCATTGCACTGTCTTCCTGTTACTCCCAAGCATTACTATTGAAAACTGAGGGTGGCATTTCGTTGGGAGACTGTCTGCCTGGCCAACTTTAAAACATGTTTAAAGGCATATCAAGCATATAAGTTAGTTACAGAATCACCAAGACCTTTACCTTTACAAAAACAAGCACATAATAGTATATTTAGTATTTTTCTGATCAGGAAAACAGTGCTTTTTATTTGCCCTAATTTGAAATTAGTGAGTTTCCCTATTTTACTATTATCTTCGGGGAAATCAAAGTTGATTAGACTTTCAGAACTAACTTCAAGAAGTGTAGCTGCATGCCTTTCAAAATCTCACCTGATGCAGAGAAATCAGTGAAATGTGTGTATATATTCAAAGAGAATAAAGAGATTGTTCCACAGAGTAATTCCATTATATATATCATGCCCTATAAACACACTAAACTATAGTCAAATTAATGTAGCTGTTGTTTGGTAGTTTTTGTTTTGACTCCCAGCAAACAGTCAAATATTATTTTTTCTAATTCTAGATAAATGTCTCAGACTGTAAATTTTTGCATCAGAAGCTACCTACCTATCTTGCCTGCAAAGCAACCAGTGTAGTGAGTCTGAAAAGTTAGAAACGCCTTAGATAACGCTTGAATTGGAAAACTGTAAAACAATGACCAAATAAAATAAAAGTTTAAGCAACTCAATTTCCCAGCATAGAGACTAAAACGTGTCACAACAATGTTGCAGAAGTATTGTCCTGGTTTGGCCTAAACCAGGCCGATTTTCCTTTCAGTGATTTTTGCTTTCAGCTAAGTCTCCTCTAAGTAACTGCACTTTCTGAAACTAACTGCATGTTTGCAGACAGTGTCTGCCTCCAAGACTGATAACGCCCGAAGTTTGTAGTTATCGCTGAGGCACCGGTAGGGATGTTGTGCAGTAAGGCTCTTGCTGTACTTATTCTTAGAGAAACCAAGGTCACTGCTGAATTCCTCACTGCTTACAAGTGAAGAGCCGAAGGGGGGTTGCAGCTGCAGTGGGGAGTAGACAGGGCAGGTGACCCAAAATTGACCAACGAGGGTATTCCATCCCATACACGTCATTCTCGGTATAAAGGGGGGGGATCACGAGGGTCTCGCTCTCTTTCTGCTATGGCCGGTGTCCAAGGAGGACTCCGTCTGTTTTTCCTGCTGCCCCCGATCCCGATCCGTGCATCCCTGAATACAGCTCTCGACCGTTGCTAGGCCCAGCCTGGGCCTTCCCGGAGCCTGCCCTGCAGTGCCGGTGGTGACGTGGCTGACTTCAGGGGAGCTCAATCTTGGTTTTGTATATATATTTGTATATATTTGATTATTTCTATTATTATTATTATACTCTCTTTCATTATTATAGTTTATTAAAACTGTTTTAACTTTCCAACCCGGAAGTCTCTCTCCCTTTTCCCTTTCCCTTTCCCTTTGGGGGGAGGGGGGGGGATAACAGAGGGCATCTGCCACAGGTTTAATAACTGGCCCAGCTTTAAACCGTGACAAGTATAAATACAAGAAAAGGAAATTTGCATGAAGAGGTTTTTACATGTAGTAAGAAAAAAAGAGGAAGGCTAGCGAGACCTTGACATGTTAGTGAGGAAGGAAAAAAAAGTGGGTTTTTTTTAAGAACAAAGAGAGTAAATATTTGAAAAATGTCTCTGGGAGTGTGGTAGATTCTCTATGATACACACTCTCTAAATCAAGTTTGGATGACTTTCTAAAATACAAGCCCGTGTTCAGTCAGACATTTTCGGCTTGGTGCAGGAGCTGCTGGAAGTAATTCTCTAGATCACATTATGCATCAGGCCGAGCTTTAAAACCTACTGAGAAAATGTTTGGGCCAAACTAGCAGCTTGTGCACAGTGGTAGAACTTTTTAAAAGCCAGTTGAGTTGTATTGATTTACACCAGCTTCTGATCTTGCCCTTGGAATATAATTTACTGCTGTCATTACGCAGTAACACCCAGGCCCTGCCTGTTTTCCACGCCATAATAAGAGCAGCTGTCTTTGCGGTTTGGGGCCTGATCCAATTACACTCCACGGGAAAACTCCATTTAGTGCAGGCACACAATTAGATGGTTACAAATTGGTCACAAATAAATTCAGACTGGAAATTAAAACTATTCCATTTGAGATTGTTTTTTAGCTATCTGTAAAATGCTGGAGTAGACTTAACAGTAACAGTAAACTAAACAGATTAACATGTCAAGGAATGTGTTAAAATTAAGACTGAAAATAGGGAAAGGGCCATGCAACAAACACAAAAATGGGTACGCATGTAACGATATCTCCCCGGTACCCTCCCTGTCTCCAGTAATTTGTAGCTCAATGACAACACTCGAATAAGGCAGAAGTAACTGGGACTTGGAGCTCTGGGGTGCTTGATGTCGTGCTATCTCTAGGAGGATTTAAAATGAACCTGTAGCTCTGTTGCTTTGTAACACCTTTAGGTGTTATTAATCCTCCTCATGGGTTTTGTAGGTGTCAGAAAGGTGCAGGGAGAGCCTTCAAGGTGTGGATTAGCTATGGCCTGTGAGTGTTTGTAATCTTCCTGGGGCCTGGAAAGTGACTGCTGTGATCCAAGGCAGAAAGCAGAGTGGGCTCTCTCTGTAAAAGTGAGATGAGCTGGGTGTGCTTTGGGGACCTGCTCACTTTCTCGAGGTTAAACCAGTTGTCAGGTTTTATATCGTCTCATCAGGAATCATTTTCACCAGGACAGACTGACAGGTACTGTTTGGGGTATTTTTCTTTTCATTTCACTTTGTAAGATCTGCATTTTCTTTAACAAACTCACTCATCACTTAAGACTTTGGTGAAATGTTTGAACTTCTCTCTTGCTCTGGCACATCTTGGTTATGGTTTTTTTGCTTTTTAGCACGTTGTAAGCAATTTTTAGGGAACCGAGAAGTGTTTTGTTAATGTGATGGATTATGCTGTAGACTTTTCTGAACCAGATATCCACTGTAGAGTTTCCTCCATTGAGGTACAATTGATGAAATAAAAGTGAGCTCATTTAGTTCTGTCTTCCTATTTATGTTGTCTACTGTTGAATGCAGAGTATTTTATTTCTGTCTTTTATTCCTGTCTTTAAACATTCTGGTATATCTTTGAAACAAGAAGAGCACAGTCAGATACAGCCTCTGTGAAAGGAGCCCAGACAAAAGAGTGAGAGGCATTCTGATCCCAGGTAAGGCCAGGGCTTTTCTTTATTTGACTTATTCTACAACCTCAAATGTTACTCTTATTTCTGTCACACAAAAACAGAAACTGAAACACTGTAAGAGGAGCATCAGTGCCCGCCCAGAGACAGCTCTTTGGGTAGAAAAGCAAAAGGTCTGTGATGAAAATATATAATTAAGCTACCACAGATAGGTTTCATCTGACTAAATATAGATATTTACAATATGCAATTTGTTATGTCCTGAAATATATGCCTAATGTAAGTTAGAGCAATACTGACATGAAAGTGCCCTTCCACTAAAGAAGTAATCTGGGGTGACAAACTCAGATATAAACATTGGCATTGCAGACATCAAAAGTTAGATTAGGTACTTTTATTCCTAAATTCCACTGCTGGCTGTTTTAGGAGACATCAATATAATACACTAAGTTTAATGTTCCTGTTCCTTGTTTTCCCGGTTTATGCAGTCTGATGTTGAAAATAAATAGTAAAGCTGATTTAGCTAGCCATGTAGGAATTTTGCAAGGATGGGATGTTCGCCAAGGTGTGTATGTGCATTACTCTGAGGATCTTTACAGCTTGCCTTGCCTTAAGAAACATGACCTAAAGAATAATTGTATGTAAGGAGTACTGTTCTGTTCTTGTGAAATATCAGTTACTTGAGGAAAAAGTCATTCAGCAGAACTTAGAGCGGTTCAAAGTTACCAAGCTAAAGTTGGGTACTAGTAAAGAGCAATAGTAAAGAGAACCTCTGAATTTCTTTTTCTATCCTGTCAGGCACGCACAGCACACATTAGGAACAACTTAAAGTCTATGATGTTATTACATGTAAGACATGCAAAACTTCGAACGCATCTGACTCCAAGTACTTTAATGGCAAGCACTATAGACTGTGTGTATATTTATCAATAATATAGAAAGATACACCACTTGATAAATTTTTCACATTGCTCCTATAGAAATTTGGCGGTCTAGAAGTAATGGAATACTTATAGACAAGAAGTAACCAAGAATTATTTCTCTCTGTTTCATTGTTTTACATGAGAGGAGTTTACACAAAAATGCATCCTATTTTTACTTGTTATGTGTAATTTTACACCTATTTTTTACATAAAAGAATATTCTAGACATACATGTACATCTTGGTAAGATCTCTTCCATTCCACAAGTACCTATGTTATCAGTGCTACAACTGATACTCTTCAGAGAGCTTTCCATTCATTATATGATAGATAAGTGAGGCTGATTCCAGTGCAGCTGAACTGTTTCCATGGTTTGATTTCAATGGTAAGGGTTTATTCAGCAAAGCATTTAAGCCTGTGTACAATTTAGAGCAATTGGGTAGTCCTAATACATCCTGCAAATTAGGCACCTGTCTACATCAGTGGGAATTAGTGATATGCCTAAATGTTTTTCTGAATCAAAGCTTAAATTTGAGGATGCTTATCCTAGTAGTGAAAATTCAATGGCAGCCTCAGCAATAACCATTTGATAGAAATTATTGATTCTGATCACAAGACTTCACGCATCTTTTAATTTTTCTTTATGAATTTCCTAGTTTGAGTTAATAAAAAACTACCAAAAAAAAAAAAAAAAAGAGCAGACTATGAAAATATTACAAGGTGGAAACCAAACTTCCTCTAGTTTTATCTCCTAGCATCTCACTTTAACTGGTATCAGTTCACAGACATTTCTGGGCAGATCGAAAACCAGCCTACAAACCAGTGAAAATGTTGAAAATTATCAAAAGTCAAAGGTTAGCTGCTTGCACTAAAACAAAATTAGATGATATAGTTAATCATGTAGAATTTAAAAGTAAAAGTGTCAGTGCACATATTGACCGAGAAATACTCAGTACTTGAATTTTGAAAAACCTTGATGGCTTGTGCATGGTCTTTTTGTAAAAAAACGACTTGTTTCTGGGAATCAGAGAGAAGTTAGGGATAGTCCCATTGAATTCAAGAGAAATTTCTGCTTGCTATGCGTAGGAATACTGTATTGCAACAATATACACAATTTTCCTCCAAAATATGTATTTTTCTAAGCTTGGATAAAACATACTTCGACTAAGCAATGAGATGTACACAAAATTTGTCAGCCAAAGTTCCTGTGCAGATCAGCACAGGAATTTTTATTCCCTGCTTTGAAAATTGTGCTTCTAAAAGGGCACAGTCATGTAATGTGGAGCAGGAAAGGATGGGTATAGAGCTGGCTGCCACAGCTGCTGGTTCCATTTCTGCTTTTTTTAAGCATGTGTAATAGAAGAGGTAAGTGTCATATCTCAGTCAACTGGAGCACATATAGTCCCCAGATATGATGCAAAATACTACTTCCTTTCTGTGCCCAGCTGATTGTATCTGGATTTGGTGCAGATCCTCCCTTGAGAATCTGCTCCATTTTTTATGTTTTTGGGCCTGTGCTGGCCAAGATAGAAGTATTTATAGAGAAACTATGGAAACAAGATGAAGAGAGGCACTGAAAGATGAAGAGGAAATGGAAAAATTAATGAGACAGTAGAAGTGCAAGAGGAAGAAAATACTTGGAATATGTGACCATTCAGAAGCCTCAAAACAAAAAGGCAATCCTAAAGATACCATCTAGCTTTTGGATATCTGCTGAAAGCAACCTTTTCTTAATTATATACCCAGATAAAACAGTTATATCCATATATTACAGCTTCTTTCTATTACTGTAATGTGAAATGCCAGATTATTATTTTTAATAAACTCTATTGGGCTAAATGAAATGCAGAACATGTAGCCCTATCCTGAGAAATAACAGTTCAACTTATCTAGAAAAGTAATATCTGATAATATGTAACGCTCTGAAAGCTCAGGGTTTATCCAAACTCTGCATACCAGCGACTTAAAGACACTAACCATTAAATAAAGATTGATCAGCCACTCCTATATCATGTCCTTGTGTGTTCACCTCACTTACTTATATATCATCTCTGATTCAAGTTCAGATAAAATATTTCCAAACTTTGGGGACACTCACATCCTGTGAGACATGGAGGTAGATGCAATCAGTTCTGGTCTTTGACCAGCCAGAACCTGAACCTTGGTTTTACATTTACACTTCTATAATTGCAGTCCCAACCTGCCTGAGTGTTGAAGGTCCATCAAAGTTACACTCCACCAGGTATAATGCACCATACCTTGGGTTCACCAATCTGATCAAGCTAATCCCCTTTTATAGCTTCTACAGCTGTTATAGGAATGCAGGTGTGCTAAAGGCTAACATGATAGCACAGAGCATGATAGCAATGACTGTTTTAAGGTGATGGATCTGTACACGTGTATCTGAGAGGTAAAATGTGCCCTATTGATTCTCTTACTGTGGGTACCAGACACAGGAAAGATAGATTTCAACTATTATTTGATGCTATTTTAAGTCTTCTGCTTCCCTTAAGAAAAAAAAGAAAAACAATCACTAAAATTTGAGGAGGGTGTGTATATAGATAGACATACTTTACACTTCCAACAAGCAAAACACCAAAGTAGACTTAATTATCAAAATATGATTGCTTTTCCTGCTCTCCTCTGATATGGTCATCCAGAAAGATCAATTAGTTGGAGTATCTTGGAATTTGCAAAAGTGAGTAGAGAATCAACTCATAAACATATGGACATGCAGCATGATATTTCCTGTTGTATGATCTAGGATAAAATCATGCATCTAGTATTGTGCCACATTAATGTTATTAATTACAGTTTTATTTTGCTTTATGGTACTTCCAGAAGATCTAGCTGACAAAAGAGTTTCACTGGACAGCATGTTCTACGAACAGGTGGCATGAAACTTTCTTATCCCAGAAGGATTTGCACTTTAAGAGGACAGAAGGAGGAGGAGAAGACAAGAACTGAAGTGATTTGCTCAAGGTGGCATAGTGAGGTCTGGAACCATTGAACTGCAGTGCCACCTTCCTAGGAGTCTCCCTGGGTTCCTAATGCAGATTCATGAAACATTCATTTTTTCATTCTTTAAATCAAAAGTAATACATTCTTGATATTCTTCATTGTGTTTCTGGACTGTCAAAATCTTGTGATCAGAGAAGATAGATCAGAAATAAAGGGACAACATATTTTATCTCAACAATTTAAGTATTGACAATACGTCACTCTGGCATGTGTTTAAAATAACTACCACTGTAAGACTAGCCTGATTCTGTGAAGAAATATAGGAAAGAAGAACAATTTTTCTGCAGTCAATAAATCTGAGATTAGTTAGCAAATTTAGAATCAGAACTTCAGTTGCTTGTGCTGTAGCTGTAATTTACTTTTCATAAAACTACATGAGAACTGCTTAAAAAAAATCAAACTTTAAAAATTCCTATTGGTTGTTATGCATCCTGCCTCAGCCACACACAATAGCAAATATTTACAATGAGAATAGCTCCACTGGAGCAGTGCTAATACATTTGCCACAGCTCCCACTCTGTCATTATGCACAGGAGCCTGTGCTTATCCTTTTTTAAATTGGAGACTCCTTTAACCAGGAATCCCCAGGATGAAACTGAACCATTTTCCTCACGGCAAAACAAATCCTTCTCTGGCGAATTTTGTTATTGTTTATTGTTACAGTGTTTTATCAGCACTAAACTGTATGAAAGCTTCAATTAGTTCTTGATGAATGATCCCATAAAATCATGTAGTTTCATTTCCCCTGCCACCAGATATTTCACTGAGTGTTATTAAATGAAATATAATTGGGACGGGATTCAGGAAACTTAGAGTCTTCTTATTTTCCTTTTGGGCTTGAACATTAGAGTGTGCCTCAGATATTTCATTTTTTGAAGGTGATGACTTTTTGTTTTAAGCTGAGAAATGCTCTGCAGTTCACAACTATTGTTTAAGGCTGCTACACTATAAGCAGTTAACACAAGAGTAGGAAAATACAAGTATTACAGCCATTTTCTGCACTATTCTCCTCTGCCAGTAGCTTTGTAAATTTTGCATTATGAAGAATAAGTAAGATTCACGGGAAAAAACATTCTTCGCAGGTCCTGTGAATAACCACATTGCATTTGTCTCTGATGTAACTCCACTGAATGCAACATAATTATAGTAAGAATGAATATAGCTGTTTCTTACTATACATTTGAATTCTGGTTTCATCTGACTAATGTGCTGTATTTTGGGATAGAGAGTTTACTTCAGCAAGATCCAGAGAACAAATGTTTTCAGCAAGTAATTTAATTTTTTTTTAAATGAGAGATTCAGATACACTACTGATAATTTTATCCTTTTAGTTAGGCTTCCCATCCAAAAACAGATTTCGCAGAGCAGAAGCATTAGTTACATCAGTGTCTACATCCACATTTCTGAGATCTGGCCTCATCCATGGGGCTATGCTTCAGTGGGACCCCGTGAGAGCTTTACAGCAATGGAAAGCCTGCTCTGAACGTGGTTATCTCTCTTTTATCAAATTCTCCCACCTGACCTAAATGCTAGCAAAAAAAGTTAGTAAAAGATTGTCACATGTAGATGGAGGGACTAACTGTCAGATCTCATAATAGAAGGAAATTCCTCCAACTAGTTAAAGACTCGTTGCAACCTGCCCAGAGCTATCAAAGTATTCTTTGACTTGTCTATTTACTTCTTTTCCTCACGTGTTGCAAGTAGACTTACCCAATGGTGCTGCTGGATATACACACTGCTGCAAATATCAGTGCTTCACAGCAGAATACGGTTAGTGTGCTGAATGGGATAAATGTGTTTATTGGTATCAGACCCAAACATCACCCACCGGATACATCTGAGTAACTTCCAAAGAGAAGATGCTATTTTCAGTAAGAAAAAAAGATGACAAATATCAGACTATTCTAGCATCAAAGAAGTGTAAAGATATTTATAATTTACTGCAAAAGATTTTTTTCCCTTCATATGGTGGAAGATGAGGCTACTATCAGGCATGATATTCTTGGCACACATTTTTGGATCAGTTTAGGAACAGGAAATCAAACCATCAAACATCACTAAATGCAAGATATGAAAGGTTCAGATTTTACAGTTGCATTAGAAACCATAAATCATACAGCATTGTGAAAGAAAAAGAAGCTAATAAATACATGAATAGAGCATGATATTTTTGCTTCTACCAGTAAAGTTAAGTTATTCCTATAATTTCTTCAACAAGTCAGAAATTTTACTAATAAATCTCAGTGTTCAAGGTCTATATTCACAGCCCCTGGGGGTCAGGAAGAATTCTTTTCTTCATGGTTGTATTATTGATTGATGAGGCAAAAGCCTGCAAAAAAAACCCCTTCTGATTTGGGATTCAGGAGAACTGAATTCAGATACTGGCTTTGATATAGGCACCTTCCGTCAGGCAAACCACTCTCCATCTCAGCAAAACAGGGCTTTTCTGCTTCCCAACAACCCATGATAAATTCACTTCTGCTTGAAGGACATCCCTGCATTCATATCTCGAAAGGTACCCAAGGACGTTCACAATCAGCCCCAGGCACCTCAGCATCCCTCCCCTCCTGGCCATCATGGTAGCTGGCCTCATTGCCCAACTTATCTGGGCATTCACGGCATGCCTGGAAGGTAAGTCTGGCAATTGATAATGACTTTAATGTCTACCTTAGCTATTCCTACCTAACAAAATGCGGGAGCGGGGTGGGGAAGGAGGGGAGAAACCCAAAACCTTGAGTATTTATTAGTGAAAGTAACTCTTGAAAGAACATACCTAGCAATGGTACAAAAGAGATAAATGTGCTTCCTGACAGAGTATTTGGACTCTCAGTTAACCAGCAGTATAAGTGGATAACTGTGCTCAGAGAATATTTCTTCACGACTCTCAAAGAATACTTTCAGTTTCAGAGATCAAAAGAGCTACACAAGCCAAGTGTTATTGGTATATTATATTGAGATCAGTTATAAATAAAAGAAGAAAAAGGAAAATAGCAAAGTCAAATTGTTTTTCTCTGTCATTCTTTTCTTTTTATCAATATTTGTTTTTAAATGTAAGAGAGTTCTACAGGGCTCTGGTTAAATAAGACCCTTTCTGTAATTATAAATGTACACATGTAAGAGACCTTTTAAAGGAAAATAATAGCCTACTGGGTATTCGGGAGAGAGGGCTTGTTCTCTTACAAATTTTCACAGTGCTCTGGGAGTTAGTCCTCCGAGGATTGATAGTGCTGGTGGGCTCCCACTTTAAAGAACTTCAGATTGCTGAGGGTGGTGTTTCCCCTTTGAAGACTGTTACATTTTTTAACAGATCCTCCTTTGAAGATATTCGTATCTGTGGGGTTCTCCAAAAGAGTTGGGGGAAAAGTCCCCTGTTGATGCTATTTACCAGGTTAGAATTTCAAACCTGGGAAAAATAGCTGATCCCTGAGAGGAGGATGCTCTTTTTGAAGCAGTTCAGATGGTTTCAGTAGGCTTTGCTTCTGAAGTTCTCATCGCTAGAAGCTGTCTGGGTTTAAAACTTTATATCGTACACAATGTCACAGCAATAGTATGGAGAAAGTAGCATTAATTTTTTTAAGGAAATACGAAATACACTGCTACAAAAGCTTTTTAAAGATACACAACCTACTTGTTTGATAGATGCATAATTTGTGGTAAGTGTAAGGATTGTGCTCTCTCTGTTACAATAATCTCAGCAGAAAGGTTCTTAACATGCAAAATCTCTGATACATGATATTTTGACAACTTGAAAATAAGTTCTGCTCTTTTAAACAAACTGTGCTGATGATTGTCTGTTTCATATTTTGACTTTGGACAACCTGAATAGTCCTTTGATGGAAGCAACATGTAAAGATTAACATTGTTAGGATACTCCTAATAAGAACTCCTTTCCTAGAAAAATCTTTTAAAACACATCCATACCAAGAGAGGGATGATAGAAGGTAATAGAACAGTGAGAAGGCACAATGTGAAACATCTAAATGGAAGGAAGGAAAACTGTATGACCAAAAACTTTTTAAAAAACATATACGGTTTGAAAGGCTTTTTGTGAAGCATCAGAAAAATGCTTTCTCCTCCATGGTATTTCTAACAAAAGGCTTACTAGTTAACCAAAGTCAAAATAAACATCTAGCTCTACTTATTTGTTTTAAAATACCACACTTGCTCCTGCAAGCAGTCTACTGAAGCACTCTGTACCAAGGCCATCATAACTGAAGACAGTCTTTCTCTTGAGATTCCTAGTATATGGATATAGCACAACTTGTCTTGGATTAAACAGAGATAAAGGGCAAGTTGATGCAAAGCCAAAGTAAGCTGTTGGCTGTTGGAGGGAAGCACGCAGAACACCAGCATTGAAGGCTGTTCTTTCAGAAGACAAATAAGGGATGTCTGGAGTTTCGGTCCATTTTCTCAAGTAGGTTCCAAAGGGAAAGACTGAGGACAATAGCACAAAACCTTTTCTTGCATAAAGTGTGTCTTCATCTCCTCAGAAGCATATAGATTACAAAAACCCTCAGTTTTTAAGAACTCATCTAAATATACATTGCAGCAAAGTGCACTGGCCTTTCAACAATGAAGAACTATGTTGCTTCTGCGAGAACTGGAATCTCATTTCCAAGGAGTTTACCAATATAAAAGGAAATGTAAACAAATTTCACTATTTTCTCTAACTAATGGTAAAGTAAGTTTTGTAAGAATGTTCTAGTGCCGGCACTCCAGTGATTACATCCTGTCCTATGTGAAGGCACGAAAGTACATGTACACAGATACAGAAAGAACACTGAAACAACAAAGAGCAACACTGACTTCGTATTTTAACAACTATAAGCTTATGTAGACATACTGATGATCTACAACGCTGGTGGGGTATTTGGGGTTAGAGAAGTATGATTTCTTGTGTTGAAATAAAAGAACAGAGAGGAGAAAGGGTCTGTAAATGGTTTCCTGAGTAACCTTGTGTATTTGTCTTAGCTTTAAAAGGCGTCAAGCAAATAACGTTAGATGGAGAACACACACACAGAAAAGACAAAACAAAAAAGAAGAAACCAGCAACAGCATAGTATATACTGATTAATGGATGCTATAGATATCTTACTGCTCTGTCTGCTTGGTTAGCTTTGTTTCAAATCTGATACAGATCTCATACTGCACAGCCGATCCTGAAATTGTCCGTGTTCCTTTAAATTCAGGCAATGCATCACTTTCTATTACCCTGTGTCACATCAGTCTATGACTGTAAAGGATGAGTTATGTGGACATGAACCAGCATGAGGGCCCAGTTCAGACAAATCTGAGATTTCATGAGAAAGTCAAATGTTCACATAAACAAATTCTTTCTTTTTTATTAAAGCATGCATTGTTTATGTAGAAAAATGTAGAAAGGAAATTATTTGCTGCTTTATATGTTGCAGTCCCCTATAGGTTATTTTTTTTTAGGATAAAGAGTTCTTGGAAAGCATTTTCTCAGTAGCCAGTAAAGTTACACAGCATCCAGCTTCCACTGGAAAGGAGAAACCTTTTGCCAACTCTTCTTTAGTTCTTAGTTCAAAACTCAGAACCAGATGATGGCAGCTTTGTAGAATGATCTCCTTGGCATTGAAGAGCTTTATTACCATTTATACCAACACCCCTCAGCATTTTTCTTGCATTGCAAAGAGGCATTGAAGTGGGTGTGCTGACAAGAAGGTTTAGTGGAGAAGAATCAGGCTGTGGTCCACACTCATCTTTTGTGCTAGACGAGCATGCAGTTAAGCCCAAACTTCCTCAGCATCAGTGTAGCCTTATGTGTTAGCACAAACACTGGTTCTAGGTTACAGCACATCAACCAAGTCTCCAAGAAGGGAAACTAAAAGACACAAACTGTCCAGCAGGATGAAGCCAAATGTCTCCAGCTCTTTACAGTAGAACTCCACCACCGAGAGCAAACAAGATAAATAACATTACAGATTCATAATGTAAAGTCTGGAATGACTTTTCAGATTCTAACCATCAAGCACAGGAATTCCCTTCTGCTGTCATCCTTAGCTGCTGTATTTATTCACATTATGCCTTCAAAAATTGAATTTTGAACCCCATGAAAAAGCACCCAGAAAGAATAAGAGAACATAAATTTCATAATTACAAAGTATGAGTAGAGTAATCAGTCTTCTAGGGAATCACTGACTTCAAAAAGACCAGCAAACCTTCATCAAACCCTACAGCAAACTCAGGCACATATCTCAGAGGAGAAAAGCAAGAGGAAGCAAAGGAAAAACACCACAGGAGAATAGTAAGGGTGGCTCCGCAGGAGCCCTGCTGTTCCACTGAACAGTGAAGGCTGAGCTGGATGTGCAGTATGCGTCCAAGATGACAATACTGTTGATCCCAGCAGTCTTTCCCCATTTGCTTTCTTATCTTGCAATCGATCTTGTTTTCCAGGAACATTTTGTATGAAGAGAGCCTAACTGCATTTCCTGCAGCATAACCCCAGCATGGGAACCATACCTGACCTGCTCACAACCCAGTTGTGTCTCAGGGACCAGTGTTGACCACCACTGTGATACATGGCAAACAAAACTGTAGTCTGTCTCCGTTATAAGGCTACAAGGCTAAATTCTTTAATGATCACAAAATGCCTCAAGATTACAGAGCAAAAATCAGTGGAGTTCAAGCAGCAGAAAAAAGATGGACTACTAGCCTCAAAAATGAGTTTCCTGCACACAAAGTGACTACACCCAACTCTGGTATCATAACATACATTTAAACAGCAAAAAGAATAGGGTTTTGCCCTTGGTTTCCTAGGTAAAGCTGAAAATAAAACTGTAGAAGCAAACTCTTCCAGAATATCTTTATCTTGCAAGGGACATGCATGATGAACATCAGCTAGGCCAGAATTAATGTATTTTGGCTGTCTTTAACTGCATTGACAGCTTTCTAAAAAGATTCTTCAGTTTAAAAATGTAATTTTTGTGTGAATCTCTATGTTAATATTTGCAAACTTGAGAAAAATTGAAACATTCTCCAAAAGGGTTTCTCCCCCCCATAACAGCAAAATAAAAACTGGGACATCAATGATGGACCTTTTGTATTTAAAAATCTATAAATGACCTTTTCAGGAATATCTCTTGGGTCCAGTTTTTCAGGGGCTTTTCTTCATACCAGTTTCATTCACTGCAAAGAGATCATGCTTACTGTTTCACAGTAAATACCTCTGAGTGTATCATACAGTCATGCTGATTGTTATAATTTTGATAAATTATTTCATATCTTATTTACAAGTGTACATCTTACTCCCCCAGGGATAATGAGATACAGAAAACACCAGTGTTACTGGTGCAGCTGAAGGGTATCGCTGAATCCAGGTGAGTGGTTCTTTGTGGCTAACTTTATGTTCTGAAAAAACCTGCAAGGAGCTGACAGCTAAGTAGTCATATGGCATCATTATTGTGTATAAGGTACTTGGGTTAATTTCTTAGATTTTTAGCTGAAGCTGTCTTGTTCCTGAAAAAAAACAATTAAAAAAAAGGAGAAATGAGAAGCTGGATACTTCTGAATAGAAACTGTAAATGAAATAGCAGCACTAAGCAGGATGTAAATCCCAACCCACTCATATAACATAGAACCAGCAAACTTGCAAACTCATTCCCCTCTTGTGCCATGTCTTTCTTAACCAAGTAAATAGTAATGAAGAGTTTGGTGGCATTTAGCACTACCAAACTCCCTACGTAATTTGCCACCTAGCCAAACTCAGCTGCCTCCTAACGTGCAACTGGATTCATGAGGCAGCCTTCTCAACAGACCTTGCTTCTCTCCAGCAGCTTGAGAGCCCACTGCCGGGGTGGGCGGTTTGAACAAACAAATGTCAGCATGCAACAGGGTGGCAATAGCTTCACATGCATTTATCTGCTTGTCGTTACTTTGTATCACACTCTGCAATTCTATTTACATTAGTTTTTATTTTAGATGAAATAAGGCTTCATTGATGCATCTTACCCGCGTTATTCAACACCCACCAACTCACTGACAATTGCACATCAATACATTTTAGTTAAGCATCTGTCTCCTCATTTGCTTCCTTGTCAAATTTGCAATTTATGTCTGCATAACTTTTCACTCTGTAGCTTCACTACGCATGAAACAGGTAGAGAACACACAGCAAAATGCTATGCTTGTTCTTCAGAGCAAATATGTAGTGCAAGTTCATGCTGTGAAGATCTGAAAAGTTCTTTAGGGTTATAAGTAGGTGTGAAAACTGTTGCGATACTCTGTTGAAGCCATAGCCTTAGCTAGGCAATAATTAAATCATTAAAAAAAAAAAGAGCAATGTTAAGGTCTTGTATTCAGAAAGGAGGCTTTCATATTGGTGAAAAGGAGGGTTGTTTTAAAAGAGAAAAATAGAAAATAAAATTTTGTAAGTGCTTTATTGTGAAGTTGAATATTTAATTGCTAAAACATCTTTCCTTTTTATCCCCTCATGTCAGCTCCCTTCACTGCCCCCTTCCCAGAAGAAATCAGGCTTTTTCTCAAGTTTATATCAAACAAAAAAATATTTTCTTGTGGCAGCTGAAAAGCTTACTATCCAAATCCTGAATATTTTATAGAAAATAAAATGATATTTATTTTTAAGTGCATTCTACCTTCAACACAACTGCATCCTCACAACAAATCTATTGCGTTGTCCTGACATAGTTACTGCAAAGGTTTTTCCTTTGCTGTCCCAAGGGCCCAATTGATTTATCTGCCAGAAGCCTAAAGCCCCAAAATAAGATAGCTTTGAGTTTACAGAGGTCATTTTTCATTGTCTAAATAAAAATTTCTAAACAAAAATCTCTCATCCTGTTAACCACAGGGTCCTTATCTCCCCAGAGGCTACAGAAACCTGAGAGAAGCCATTTCAATTCTTTTATGAAGAAAGATAAAAGCAAGTTTTCGATTAGAAAGCCGAGGAAAGCCTTCTTATTAAATGGTGGTAACAGTAACTAGTTGAAAAGGCAAAACCATTCAAGGAAGGGGGAAAAAGGGAAATCATTATGCATGAAGCAAACACTATACATGAGACTGCCAAGGCAATCTGAGGCAGTGACATTCAGGAAGAGAAGTTCACAGCCGTTGTAACTAGTTATAGTTCATCCCCATCTATTTAAAAAACCTGTTTTATCAGGCATGTTTTCTTAATTCTGTGTCCATAGTTTTATCAACCAATATTAACTGCATGTTAGAGTAACGATGTATTCAGGCCCACTTTCTCTTGATCTGTCCTCATTCAAAGCACCTGAACAGTGCTGGCTGGGTTTTGAGATGGCGTGTGATTCCAGCCCTGGAATAATAGATTCTGCAGTGCTAAGCTAAAAGTGAAATTATTAGAAGTTACTTCATATTCCAAGTTATGATGAAGTGAGATAAACAGAGATATTAATGGTGATGCACTGGGAAATTATCCAGACCTCTGAAAGCAAAAGGTTTCTACTGTTTGGAAAAATTCTCAGCATATATGGCTGAAGTACCCTATCAATGTTTTCCTTTCTCCTTCCTACATAACAGAAGAAGATAAATGGAACAGCATTTAGGACACTATGTTATTCTTCAGGATGCCAGCTCTAAATAGCTAACCTACCATTTCACGTGCCAAGTTGAAAAAGCCACCTATAATTCCTTATGAGGAAAAAAAAAACAGGAAGGGTTTTAAGGGCTGTTTCCCCTTAATGAGGATAGGCATTCAGAACTCTCTGACTCTCAGCATTTCAGATTTTCTCCTGTGCTAAGTTATATCTCTAAATGTCTAGGTGAAATCCATACAGAAATGAGGATGATATAGACATATCCCTCTCCAGCACTACAAAAATCCACACTTGGATATACCTGTGATTGTCACCAGTTAAATATGCCAGCTAACGCTGTCTGCTGTCATGGCATACTGATGGACAGCAGTTTTTCTTAATCTCTCATATCCTGAAAACAATTTAGAAAATAACCTGAAGTGGATTTCTCCACTGCTTCCCATTTGTTCCCAGTACATCCTTGAACATGAGGCATTTTTAAAATGGTGAGAATATTCTTGCCTATCCAAGATGACACGGTGCTTCCCTGCCTTCACATGTAATTCAACAGAACCAAAATGGAACTATATTTCCCTCTTTCTCTGCACCCTTCCCCTGCATATCTATGATAACAAGTAATTTTTCTGCCTTAAGTTTATTTTTCAACTACATTTATGCTCTCAAACGGAGTAAAAGAAAAATTTGGTTTACCTAATTCAAATCAAGAAGAAAATCTTACGTTGCTAAAGGCAGCACATCTCTTTGACTTCAGTGAGGTCAGGATTTTACCTCTAACATGTAGCTTTGTGATGTTAATAACTTCAGCAGACGCAGTTTAATTTATGCAGCCATCTTCTTTACCTGTATTTTACTTTTATGTGTTTCTATACTTACAATAGAGATATCTATCTCTAATTTTAAAAAAAGCTATGAAAATCAGTTTCCAACTAAACTATAATTTGCCATGCTTACTTCATTACTTTTCATATTTAAATGTATCATCTTTGCAAAGAATAGTCCTGCTGTTCAGTGAAGTCCTGATCTAACCCCTAGTGCAGTCAATGGAGCACCCCCTCTGACTGCAGCAGGAGCTGGAGCAGGCCTTATGCATGGGGCTTCTTAACATGTCTTTTTCTTGCGTATTCATCTATTTGTTGAACTAGATGTAGCTGAGGAACGTACAACTGTTTCAGCTAATGCAGGTGTCTTATTTCAGAAAGTAGAGTTCTAAAATTTGATTTTGTAGGGGGAAAATACATTGCTTCCCAAATGTGCCTTGTGGAAGAATAGATTATTTTTTAATATTATTTTTTGATGTTATTATTACTTAAAAGCTCTTTGAGTGTCTTGCATACCTGGTATATGTTTGCAATCTGAAAAGTTAAAGCTGGGTGATTTAATGTTATGCCCAAATTGATCAAGAATTATGAGAAGAACTAAAGTTTGGGAACACCTGTCTTTTATTTTAGGCCTTGAGGAAGTTTTCTCCTTATCAAGGAGAGAGTTAGAGAGACTAAGACATGAGTTAATCACACAACAATCAGAAATTTCATTACAAAAGTTTCTTCAGTCTAAAAAAAGGCACTGTGAGATCTGGTTTTCGAAAGTAAAAGTCAAGCAAATAGAAAATAAGGCCCACGTATAATAGTAAGGACAATTAGCCATCAGAATAGCAACAAACACTGCCCAAAGTTACATCAGGTTTGGTTGCCTTTCTGAAATGTATAGCGTTGTCTGTATGGAGTTACTGAATGTAAGGCAGGGATTAATACCAGGATGTCCTATGGCCTCTGCTAAATAGGAGGTCTGACAAGACAATCCAACAGCCCCTTCTGGCCTTAAAAACCCTCAAATCCATGAAACCCAGAAACAGTTTCTGTTGGAACACATTTGCTGCAACTGCTGTGATTCACCCTCCTTGTTACTCTCTGGGGCTCCCGGCCAAACACAAGAAAATAAGGTTTTAAGCCCAGAAGGATTTCTACAGTAATACAAGATATTGATCGCTGTGTTGTTTTCAGCAGCAGCTTGTTTCTCTGTCCAGGTTCTTTAGAATCCCAGTGTGCCCAGCAGGTTAACGCTGTGTAACTACAAGATGTTAGGAAAACATGGCACATATTTTACTATACGTTGTTATATTATCCAGAGACAACAAGAGAGACATTGGTGTCGATTCAAGCCAGTGTTTATGCTTATTAAAATCTGATTGTGTGCTGAAACGCCGATGGTAGCTTAGAGTAGGTGGCACCTATTCTGTGCTAATTTAGCAACAGGTTATACAGGGATGTTCCACCTTCAAAAGGCCACAAACTGAATGCAAACATGAAAGATGGGACTGATGCTTGGAAAGCTACACAAACACAATGAGCCACATATCAATAAGTGCAACAGGCATCTTAGTGCTATAGAAAATTGAGAAAAACTCAACTCTGTCGTTTTCGTAGAAAATGATGTGCTCTGTTCTTCTTTCCTTGGGCCTGAGTCATTCAAGAGATGACAAAAGAATTGATTCTGTTCACTGCTTCAAGATACCTCTCCGTCTTTTAGGGATCAAACTGATGCCCAGCAATAACATTGCTCCTTACATCAACACATTTTATATCACTCATTGGCAATGAGAGCATCAGAGGGCTTTTAGCTGGTTTTTAAAATCACTTGCAGGAATTTTTGCCTTTTTTTTCTTTCTTTTGAGTGCAGCTAAGTGTTCCAGCAAAACAAAAATTTCCCGAGCATCAGTGCACAGACTTATCCACAGTTATTCAGAACGGTGTAGCTTGCTCCAGAGACTCTGTGGATGAGACCAATACAAAGCTGGTTAAAGATTACCTTACTTCCAGACAAACCATGGCACCAACGTATCTCTTGCAGAGTTACTACTATCACTGAGAAATACAGTAATTTCTAAAGTGGGCAATTATCAGCTGACAAGTTTGATGCACACTTGCAAGCCATGAGCACTCTTGGTTACCTTTCCTTATTCATAGCTGAGAAAAAGGCTCAGGAACTCAGCTGCATGTGGAAAAGGTTCTGCAAAGTTTCATTTCAGAGTCACTCTCTGCTTTGTAGACTTTACCCTGCTGTATCCCCCACAGGGAATTGTCATAGAGGAGACAGGACAAAACTGTACTCCCAGTCCTCCATGCACTACTTTTGCTTCAATCTGGGTGCTTACTGAAGTTGGGTCTGGGCAAGATTTGCTTAGTGTTGAGCTAAAGGCTGCCCCTGAAAAGTCTGTGTAACTTTTCTCACATCAGTTTTCCAACAGCCACAAGCATTCAACAGAGTTCCAGAAATTGATCCTGTAAGAGAAAAGCACACTATACATTACTTGACCAAATAAAGACTGTCGTATATGTGTGCTTGCCTTGCTATATGGGCAGAATAGCAACCCACAAAAATGCAAATTTCCATTTTGCATATTTTAGAAATGTCTATACTATGACTCTTCAATGTTCTTTTGAGTTCAAACCTTTAAAAAATCACAAAGGAAAGTGAGGGGGGAGAAAAGGTTATATTTGTTACACAAAAGGAACAAGGATGAAATGTGTGTTCTCTGTCATACTGTGGCACTGTGTTTTTAGTTCCCTTAACTTTCTGAGACACTTGACCATCACTTGTTCACATGCCCACGGTCAAACATGCACCAGGGTTAGGGTTAGAGAAGAGTTTTCTTTCTGGTCAGTTCAGAAGGAGCCTGAAGCCCTTTTTCTGCAGGAAGGGCCACAGAGCAGAGCCAGGATCATCTGTGCAAGTCTTTCCTAATCCATTTCCACTCACAACACAGTCCTCAGGTGCTGGTAGCATCCTGATCTCTCCTCCTTTCGACAGGAAAGAGTAGTTGTGTCCCATGAGGAATTAACCTAACCAAAGTCCCTGGGCTCAGGATAATGTTTTACTGGTGCAACAGATACAGCTTGTGGTTTACAGGATATCAGATGAGACAACTTGAATGCCCTATGAAACTATGCAACTTGTTGGCATTTAAAAATCATAGACGTATTATCAAACATCTGTTACGCTACACATCATAACATTTATTGTATCACACTGTACAATATGCTGCACTATGTTAGTGATAATAATAACTATGATAATTACACACACAAAAAAAGGATATGCAACTCAAAAGCATTAAGTATAACCAAAATATAAATCTCTCTGACAGAGAGTTCTCATCTATAATGTAAAACCCTACACGAAAGAAAAACACAAACAGCACAAGACATCTGAATTGCAGCTCCGATTGAGATCCAAACAAACTAAAGTTAGGTGTAAGGGCAATGTGTACCGAGGGACAAAAAAAAAAAAAAAAAAAAAAAGCAAGAAAATAGCCTCTTTTCACATCCAGACAGTCCAGAGAATAATAATGTGCTAGTTTTTCAAATCCAAGTAGCTATTGAAGATTGTAATGATTTCAGTCTAAAAAGCAATGCTGGAAAGCCTCTTCAGAGACTGCAAGCTCCCACTGTGCAGAAACATTGTGTCACTGCACACGGGTGTAATGGAGACAGACAAAAGAAATACTTCATGGAAAGACGTGGGGAAGCACTGGATGATGTACTTTCCCAGAAAACCTACTTACAGTTTTACCAGTGACAAAAAGAAAAAAGGCAGGGGGGGTGGGGGGAGGTGGAGGTTGGAGGGGGAAGTGGTCGAGTCATTTTTTGCCCTAACCTGAAAACACTGTCTCAAAACTGATTACATTACAAGTATCCCTTAATGTATCCTTTTCATTCATCAGAAATGGTACCAATAACTTGCCATGAGAAAGGACCACAACATGGTTCGTGGTTTCCCACCCATTCTACAGTAATCTACCGTTCAGGTCTGATCTTTCCAGACTTCTCTACTGACCTTTCCATACAGAAAGAAATTGAGAAGCACTGCAAGGGCTGTGTTAGTCATTCTTAAACTTGTGTGTTTGCAGCTTGTTTTACTCTGTATATTTAACTTGCTTTAAAAACATCAGCATAGGTTGTTACACAAACAAAAGACACACTAATTGCAGTGAAATTACTCAGACTTTAGTTTATACAAAGATTTAAGCCTGGATTATCATTTAAAGATGCTGAACATTGTATAAAGCATCAATAGTAATTACATTTTATTTACTTCCAAGGGTTGATCCTGTACAATATTTATGAGGTGCAGAAAAATATTGTACTTTCAGGAAATTATGTTTTCCAGGAATAAGTTACCTAGGTTTTTTTTTTTCTTAATCAATCCACACAATAAAACCATTCAACACCATTTTTTCAACTACAATACTGAGAAAAATCATGACATTTATATTAGAGGTCAATAAGATAAGAAGATATTTTTTAAAAGTCTTTTTTTTTTGACATAAAAGTATTATGACCTAAAGGGAAAGAAGCTGTATCACATTTTGAGTTTAAATGAATCTACTTACATAGGAGTTGCAGAACAGCATCGACCGAAAGAGGAGTGAAAGGAGAAACTCAGAATCCCTCTTTCCTTATAGGAGGACATTCTTTATTCTGATAAATCCAAGTGTCAAAGATTAATCTCTAGGCAATGGTCAGACACCTGGAAAAAATACACTAAGCAGCTTCTTTCCATACCGGACAAAGTCATTTCCAACTCCGAAGTTCACCACTTTGAGTACAGTCAAGGTCTTTGTGGCTCTTTACGCTTTTCAGTCGATACTTTTCCTGAGCAGGGTCCTACAGAAATTGAGATATATTTACAGAAGTAGCCACCCAGAAGTTCCCAAGGAAGCCAGCCAGGTTATTGCTGATATCTGGATTCCCAAGCCCAGCACCCACATTTTGCTCTTGGCAAGCAGCAGTGACAAACCCTGACAGAGAGGAAAATTCCTGGGCGTCAGTCAGTCCCACAGGTAGTGGCTGGGCTGGAGGGTGAAGGAAAACCTCTCTGTACATCTCTGCTGCTTAAGCATGCAAAGAAGCAGCAGCATTTCTGACTTAGAGACATTTATTGGACATGAAAAGGGGGAAAACTCCTTCAAAGTTCGTCTTTGCAGCCCTTCGTCACTTCTAGCTTCTACTCTCTCTCAGGCATTTGCATCCGTGCAGTGGTTACCTTCACTTCAAGGTGAACTTCATAGAGAAGACCATGGCGCACAGCTGAGCAACAATATTGCATACAGATTACATGCAAAATATCACTTACAAAAGATGCTAGAAATTCAAAATAGAACAAGAAAAACAGAATAAATGATCCTGTGCAAACAAATGCAGTGTGGCCATACTTCCCCAGTAATGCATATATGTGATTCAGAGTTTTCACTTTCTTGTCTGATGTCTGTTCCGCACAAACAGAGAGCCCAGCCTTTCAAACACTTTTGCCCTTAGGTACCTTAACAAAAACCCAGCTGGGTGCAGAAGAACTCAGAGCAATAATCACATTTATCAGTACTCGTGAGATCAGATGTCTCTAACTTAACTGTAACTAGGATTTTTCCTGACTGTAGGCTCTAATCATCACTATAAAGTTTGGAGCATAAGTAAATAATTCTAACCCCAATGACATTAGAAGATCTGAGATATAAACCATGGAAACCATTCTAGTAACGTATGTTTTACTTCATTTTCTCAGGATTCAAAAATAAATTAAAAAATGAGGAAAGCAGAAAGTAAAAACAGAAAAAAACAGCAGGATGCTGCTGCCACTGATGTCTATGGCAACTGGCAGAAATCCCATGCATTTTAATGGGAGTAAGATTTTCAATTTTTAGTACTTGTGCCCTACATATCTTTTGCCTTCAGCTCTTCTCGACAGCATTGACTACATGTTGTTCTGAAAAATGAACCTCCAAAATGCAGTCTTGGCCTGTTGGAAAGGTTTACTCTTTTTTTTTTTCCTTTAACTTATGCTCAAATTTCAAACATGGGCATAAGGATTATATTTTTATTTTACTACATAAGGGGACTGAACAAGTCTTGATGCTGACAGAACACTTTATGTGATATTTAGCAACAAAGAAGGAAACTCTGTCAGCCCAGAATTCACAGGAGCAGGAGTTGGCTAAATTCATGGCATGGTGTGGGAAAATTACCTCAACACTGTCTAGTTTTGCTGATTTTCCCTTATGTTGACACTTCTGATGCCCTGAAAGTTGCTGTGCTCACATCCTCTGCTGCTGGTGTCAAAGAACACTCTCAGTCTTCACATGCCAAGATGAGGAAAACCTATTGCAATGCCCAAAAGACTTAACTCCTGTCAAATATATTCATTTAACACAAGCACTCTGGTCTATGGCTCTGAAGTCTTAAAGTGATGGCATGAAGGAGGAAGGAAGAGAAAAACAGGCAGTAGCTTTAAAACAAAATCTTCTGTTAGTAGGTAGAGCCAGTCTGGTTCATTGCAAGAGAAAGAGACAAAAAGTATTAGCCACAAAAGCTGAATTAGATTTTCAAATTCGTACTATACACAAAGGATTGTACTCACTCCTACTAAAAAATAATAACTTAGAAAAAACTCCTTCATGTGAAAAATGCCTACTTCATCATACACTTGAAGATACAGTCCTTATTGTGCCCAGACTTCTCCTGAAGACCACTGTCATCACTTGGGTCACATTCAGACATTAGTGCAGATTTAGAATTGTTAAGTTCCGTATGAAGAAAAATTAATAAAGAATTTGTTCGGCTATTCTGGGTGCAGGCTTCACTTAAATTTTTTTTCTATTCTTGGCAAGACTACAGAAGCCCAGCGCATAGTGAAATAACTTCATCCAGTGCTACTGATTCCCTAGGCTAAATGATAATCCCACTCCACCCCTTTGTCCTCTCCATTTCATTAAGTTCACACATACGGGAATAAAACACTTGCAGAACAGGGTCAATAGCAAGCCAGCCACATCAAGCTCCTGACTCTATGATGTTATGAGAATACATTCTTATACATGTAGAGAATCCCACTGATGTTAACATCCCCTCATGGGTCTCTCCAGAATAGAATAGAATAGAATAGAATAGAATAGAATAGAATAGAATAGAATAGAATAGAATAGAATAGAATATCTCAAGTTGGAAGGGACCCATAAGGATCATCAAGTCCAACTCCCTGTTTCTTGCAGGGCTACCTAAAACTAAATCAGAAGATCTGATAGGCCATTTGTTTGGCTTGCCACATCCACCAACTGGGTTGTATTTGGGTTTCATAGTTGTAAGGCCCCTGTCCCACTGCTTTCATTATCACACTGCTAAGACTGACACCCAAATTTACTATTTGCTTTCCAGTTAGCACAAGCAAATTAGTAGAAAATTTAAGAATAAGTATAATCTTAACAAATGTCAAGAAATATGATGTGGCTGCAAGGAAAAAAACTAGCAACATCTGCAAGGCAGGTGAAATTATCTATCTGGGCAGGCAAAACTATCTATCTATCTAGACCAGGAAGTGTCATCTGAAGCTTTGCATGTACCTCTTAGTCCTCACGTTGGAGACAAGTGGACCAACTGGAGTGTGGAAGAGAATAACCTATTTGCCAAGTCCATTTTGGGTAAGAAAGGAAGCTGTAGACTTGAATTTCTGCAAGAAAAAGTAATTGTAATGAAGCACTGGACTAGATTCCCTGGGCAACATTGACATTTCACCCACTGAGGGTCTTTCAGAGCAGGCAGGACAAATGTGAATAACACAGGTATACATTGATCCTGCACTGGCACCATAAAATTTGGGACCACACAAAAAGCCCCACTTTCACCCTTTTTATTTTTCAGTCATTTATTCTTGAGGAGAAACATAAAAAAGATTTCAGTGGTCAGGATGGACTAAAGGAATTGTTGCTTTCTCTCCCATTCCTGCCCCTTCTCCCTTCTCAGTAATTTTCTCTCTCATAAGGTATCCCAGAAAATGAACCATTTATTTTCCTTTGAAAAACACCATAAAGTTCAGGTGAAGAAAGAGTTCAGTCTGAATGACCATCACTTTTGCAGGAACAACACTTTACAAATTTTTGTAAAATATCTACATTTTTAGACATCTGCTGATACAAGTGTATACGGAAGCTTCTGATTCCGCCCCTCCACCTCCCCCACCCCCCACTTCATTCTCAAAACAGTGCAACAAAATAGCTGGTAGCAAAGGAAACTTTCTGGGGATTGCCATTCAAGTCAGGACACACACAGCTTTTCTATTTACTTGGAGACTATCAGTACTTCCCATATAGCCAGAGAAGTCATTTTATGAATAGTGAAGGTATTTCTACCAAAAAAAGGGTTTTCCAGAACACATCACAAACTTTTTTACTAATCCTAAGATTCATAGTAAACTTGCAACAGCTTTTGCAACAAGATCATGAGAAAATACAATAAGTGTAAGAGAAAAAGAAAAGAAAATTAATAGAGAGACTCAAAATATATTTTTGGAAGTATGTAATTTTGTGAGATCTTCTCCAAAACAAAGGGGTTGAGGTTTGAATCAATTGCAAGGTAGATCTGTAGAGCAGATGTAAAATCTCCTAGTTTTGCTCACATCAAAACCTAAGATACACTTGACACACTTCTCCCTAAAATGTGAACACCCCATTTAGACCACAATTGCAATTAAATATGAGTAGAAGACACACAGAGCAAACCCAGTCCTTCTGAAGGTTTGTGCTGCTGGCTTTAGCCCATCCTGCATTTCACCTGGGAAACACTAACAAGTATTGCTTTTTTTTTTTTAATATCTAACCTCTGCATATAAAAATTGCTCATTTAATTTTAAATGTAAGGTGTGACCCTGGTCTTGTTTTACTAAGGGACTGTTTGGCCCTTTAAAACATTCTTTCCTTTAAGTAGTCACGGTATTATACCTCAGTATGTTTCATTTTCCTTGGATATTCTTTATAATCCATACACCAAAGGGAGTCAGTACAGCAAAGGGAATGTAACATTTCCTGACATTATCTATTTATCTAACACAAAACTGAAAAGGTTTTGAAGGCAACAGCAACAATTCAGAGAGAGCAGGGACTGGCCACCAGTTACGCACTGGCTATATTTGTTGATTCCTTAATTCATCAGGAATCTCAGTCTCCTTATCCTGCCTCTGTGGACAATGTTGGGTTTGAGCTGCTCTTCTACTATGTTTTTTCTTTTCCTCTTGTTGTATTTGTTCTGAATACTGAAGCATTATAAAAAATACTAAAAAGAGCATACAAACATGCAACTAAACCCAAAAAATAAAGCATGGCACAGTAGGAGAAGAAAGCTTCTGGGGAGAGAAAGCAAAACTGTGTGACAGATGGAAAGGTCTCAATGGATGAATGGTACTACTACAAATAAGTAGCAGGCAGACAGAGGGAATCAAATAATGATTATAGAAGAAAAATGAGGGTTAAAAAAATGGGGTAAAAAATCTTCGGCACTGGGAGAAAATTCTAGAGTAGCAATGTATAATTTTTTTTTAAGGGAGATTTAATTATATGCTCCCCATAAACAGGGAAATCAGTAAAGACAAAGAAGCTAGACAGCTGACAAGTGAGCCAGTGTGGACAGTATAAAAAGCTCAACATGTCCTTGGAGAGGAAGGAGTGTACTCCAGGATTCAGTCTGGCATGCCCCCAAACCTGAACAGATTACTTTCTGACGATCAATACCTGTAACCACCAGAGGCCTGTTGCAGAGTTTAAAAAAAAAAAAAAAAAAAAAAAAAGAAAAAAATTCAGCTTCAAAGAGACCTGGTCCCAAGCTCACATTTTATTTTTGCCACCGGGTGCTGAGGAAAGAGCTTTGGACAAGGCTCATTTTTGATCTCTTTATAGGGCTGTGGATTGAATATGAAGTGTCATGGCATGTTCTCAGGGCTTTGCTCCATCGGTTTCCTGTCCCAGAGAGGAACGCTCTCAGGGTGACACTCGTCCCCTTTGACCAAAGCTGGTATCAGATTTTCACAACAGCCTGATTAAGAAGTCTCCTTTAATATCTGTGACTCTTTATTCACTTATAAAGAAAAAAAATAAAATACTTATAGTTTTCTTCATTTAAGTCCCTTTTTCTTTGGAGAGAGCTAGGAAAGCCAAAAAGGTTCCTCATTTTATTTGAAATGTCACTGATCAGCAGTTACATCCAAATACAGCTTAACTATTTTACAGAAGAACAGTAGGCACACTTTCATGTACTGTAGTATACCTCAATAGAAATTAAACCTAAGATTTTTCCCCATAATATAATTTAATCACAAAGAGACACTAAAAAAAATGCTTTTAGATATTACTGTGAGTACGAAGCAATAATTCATACATGTTTCTGGAGTCACAGAGAGTTCTGTACAATTTGATGTCTCCTATTATAATTCTGCCTTTCCCTCTCTTACATTTTAGTGTAATTTTCTTTTGTCTTTCTCCCATTCATTTTTCAAATACTGAAAGGCCGTGCACACTTTCCAGGAAGAACTGATACGATTCATTTTTTTGCCCGTCTGACTTAAGTTGCTGAAAATGACCTATCTGAATAAGGAAAAACAAGACAGAGGGGAACAGAAAATCTAAGCAGCTTTTTAAGGAAACAGCCAAAAAGAAAAAAAAAAAAAGAAAGAACGAACTGTATTATTAATAGCAAACTCCAGGATGATGGATGAAAAGAACAACAATATCCTTTAATCATAAAGCACTAACATTCCAGCAGTGCTGGTAAGTGAGTGGAGCAGTGAAACCATTTGAGACTTAAACAGATGGATTAGGAAAGGTTCCACTGTGGGTTCCTGGACAGATTTCAAAACAGCAGCCTGATTAACTAATGCACAAAAAGCAAGTGATTCTTCCAATCAATAAGCTTTTATGTAAGCATATTTGAGTTATAATATTTAAACACAGCAGAGAAGTGGGGAATCAGGAATTCCTCATGCTGGGCTAACAAAGCAGTATGTTTTACTTGAATCTGGAGATCTCTTTTTTTTCCAGCAACTCTCAAAGGGGTTTTACAGCTAATGTTGTCACCACATGTTCATCAACATATTGACAGCTCCTGATAGTTTTGTGAAAATGATGGTGAGTTCCAAGTCAAAAAGCTACTATTTTCTTACGAATATGTTTTTAAATAGTATTTTAGGGAAAAGTTAACTAGACTGAATTATGGAAACTACACATAAAAAAACATTGACTAACTTTCCTAGTGAGCACACTTTCCTCAAATAATTAGAGAGGGAGTACTATTAAAACCCCAGGTCATAGGGGCTCATGCCCTTCAGCATGAATAACATGTTTTTCCTAAGTAACAAATGGAAATGGCAAATGGGAATTGTTTTATATGGATATTTTTATATATCTTTGTTTCAAAATATCTTTTAAAACCATTTAAAGAAGGTTACAATTTTTAAGGAATTATTGGCAATGAATTCTATGTCTTTCTCTCTCTTAAGTTCCCAGAGCTGCAGATAGAAGTATGATATTTTATAAAGGTTTCTAAAAGTGACCTAAAATAGATCATTATATAAGACAGAGTTATTATAAGATCTAATATCTTGTAATGTTCCAAGGACCAACAGGCACCAAAAGGGAAAATTTCAGCCTTCTGTATGATACTTGGATGTGGTGCTGGGATAGTGCCCCTTTCCATCAAGGAGTTTTAGCTCCAAGACCTACAGAGTAGGTGGCTTTCGTGGCTTCCCTTTAAATCACCCAGCTAGGTCTTCTACTTATTACACATATAGGTCTGAATATATGTATATATTCGCCTTGAGGTTTGTAATGGAAATGTTTTTCATAAATTGAAAAAGGATATTGGGGGATAAAACGCCTACAGTCCCAAAACCAGTAATAAGTCTATTAGTCTGCACTATAAGAACAGTGTCTTTCAGTCCCTGGGGTATGACTCTCACAGGATGAAATGTCAGAGTGCCTAAACAGTTGACAGAAGCGTGTAGTAAACCTGTAGTATTCAATAAAAGCCACTGAAGGCAAAAGAGAGATCCTTTCGATTTTCTGAAAGGGTTCTTCACCTTTCTCAGGCTAAATACCTCTTTTCCTTCTCAGTCTACGTACCAGTTGTAACCCCAAACTCTGTCTTCTTTTTCTCTTCACTAGTCTGAACTTCAGACTGGAGGAGCAGGAAGAGGAGGAGGGTGATAAGAAGTCCCATTCATGCCTTTCCTCTGGGCCAGGTTGTCACTAACTCAATCCCCACCATCAGCATACACAGCGTGCAGCGTTTGGAGCAATGGCAGCATAAATTCTCTCTGCTTTTTGTAGTTATTCAAATTCCGTGACATTTTGTGATGATCTGAGGGCATGTTTACAAGCAATAAAAATACACTGATGTCGTGAATAGACCACAACCAACATGCTTTGATTCAACTTCAGCTGCCAATTACCACTATTTTGAATACAAACAAATCTGAAAGTAAAAACACTAAATTAAGGATATAAAATACATTAAGCAGAGTATTTTGAAGTATTATCCTATTTCTGTTTTAAGGGGCACTACAAATTCTAACAAAGGAAAAGAGTTCTTGCCCACAATTAAAACAGTAAATAGTATTATACTCTGTGTTGCTCCTAGGATTTCAGTCCCCCACAGTTATCTGTGGGATGCATCACACCACTGCAGCAGGGCGGTTCGACATTTCAACCTCTTACTGTAAAAATTAACCTGTTTTTTCTAATGCATTTTGAACTCTATTCACAGAAGCCCACATTGCATGAAATTCACAGGCCCCCACAGAGATAAAATAATTCTCCCTTTTGGTGCACCACTGGGGAATGCTAAAGATAGTTGAACATACCAGGCAAAAAAAAAATCTCCTTTTGGGGACAACAGTGTCTTTGCCTCACTAGAAAGAAAAAAATAGATATGCATATATTTGTACAATTACATCAAATTTCTGTATACTACACTAAGTAGTTAAATAGTCTACATTCTGGGGGATTCTGAATGTCAAACCTACCTAATTATTATACTTCCTGTCTATTCCAAATGTAGAAGAACAGCACATCATTAATTTCAGTTCCTGAATAACTAATAGCAGTTGTTACTTCCATTTACTGTGAAAACATTAAATACCAACATGTGTAAGAAGCATATAATTTTGTGTGATATATACACATATACGTGCACATATCTAAATGCAGATGCACTTATATGCAGATGTGTGTGCACATTGTTTTTCTGTGAAGAAAAAAATTTCCTCATTGCCCTCTATATCTTGTTACCTGACTTCAGCAGTGGTTTAGCTGGGTGGAGTCCTGCATCAGTGGCATAATGCTTACATAGAGAGGTTGGATTAACTTGAACCCAGGACAATTGCAGGACAAAGGTTTTTCATTAAATCCCTGCTTATTAGCCCCAAAAATGACACTGGTGACCTTGGAGACAGAACTAGGAGTTTTCTTTACTAGGAGCATTTAAGATATGAAACCGTGACAGTCCTGATGTGCATATATACAGAGATCTCAACACTTTGCCCTGCTCTACTGTCTTCTGAGTTATTTTTAGGAATATTTTTAAGTAAGGTGTTGCAGCAGTAAGACCAGATATAGTACATTTCATCTTAAACTATACCTGTATACTAGAATGTATGGGAGAAGCATTGAATGACACTTTTACAAACAGAACAACAAATTTACCTGAAGTCAAATAAAGGAGGTGTATGTTCATTACTGGCTGTGGTGAATATCCTTTTGGATCCTGTGTGCTTTAACAGCACTCTTTTCCTGCCTATATGCCTCTCTGAGTGAAAACACTTTTATTAGATGTTGCGGCAGCCTTCAGATTATATCCACACAAACAAACAAGATATTACTTGGTGCCAAAACATTTGTATGGGTACTGAACAATCATCATTAAAGCAGTCAACATTAAGCATTCAGAAATGGTTAACATTCAGAAGCATTTAGGTAGTTACAGATTTCCCACTGTCTAAGAAAGAAAAGAGGTTTTATAACTGTTTTACATCTACCTACAGAAATATATTTTTCCTATTTAATGAAAGCACTGTGCTTATACATAAGATAACATCAACTTATCTTTGAAAAAAGGTTATTTAGGAGTGGAAATGCTGAAGCGTCCTTAAACCACTGATATTAAATATTACCCTAAATTAAGAATAAATGTAAATGACAACCCAAGTTAGATACTACATCTATATGTAGCACACATTTTAACATTCATTATATATGAGAGTAATCATGGTTTTGTCCATGCCATTTTGTCTATTTGTTCTTGTAGCAAATGTAGTGAACACTGTGCTGTAGTGAGATGTAGGTCATGTCATGGTGAAAGACTCTGTAAGGTTTAGCCACTTGATGCATTTGCAGGTGTGAAACATCTCAAAGGCTCCATTCTGATTAGATGAATTTCAAATTCTGTGACAAGCATAAACATGCCCTGTGCAGGATTGAGTGTTGAACACGCAAAGATATTTATAAATTCCACTTCATGCTCTTAATATTAGGGTAATCAGTTTGCTCTTTCCTTTTCATTTGTCATATTTATTTCATGTAGCACAAGAGATTGCTGTTTCAAAGTATCCATGTTTCCTTGGCTTAAGGAAAAAAAGAACTTATGTTTTCTACCCATAGTACATCTGTCCCCTAGCCACTGAGTTCACTGTAATCTCTAAATCATGAAGCCCGAGTCAATAAAAGGCCAAGGATAGATTTTTGCTTTACTTATTCTTTCTATAACTGCCTGTTTTTCATAATCTTAATTTTTTGATTTTTGCACAAAAATCAATCTTAACTCAGAGGACAGATTTTAATAACATGTCTAGGACTTGACTGCTCTGTAGCCAACAGTCCAACGGCCAACAGAGGAACGTGTTAGGCATGGCTTCTGCCTTTGATCCCCCAAGCCTTACCAGCCCTTCACCTCCTTTCAGACCTACTAATTGGAGACAACCTAGGGCACGAGCCCACAGAAAGTCTCAAGCCACTGCATTTGTCACAAGATGCCTTCACTCTGTCTCAGTGCTCCACTTTTCTGCATCTTAATCTGATCCTCCTCGTAAAAAGAGTCTAGAGTTACTCAAGTCTGAATGACATTCCTAATCCACCAGTAGATAGAGCTGAACCACGGCTCAAGGCTTCCCTTATCCCTTAGTCCAGAAATGAAGCTGGGTATCTCTCTCAGAAGAGCCTGTGCTATATCTAGGCCATCAAGTCATCCACAAAACCATGCAAGTTAATTGGAAGCATTAAAATGAGAAGGATTCTTAATCAAGCCATGACCGCTATTAGCAACTGAGTACTGGGGGAAAAGGTGGATAATAATTTTTTACTATACATAATGATTGTCTTAAATTTCCACATTAGACAAATCTTCAAACAGTGCATGGGGTCACCAGAAATCCTGCTCTGAGGTTTAGCAGTTGCACAAATACACACACAACTTACGTGAACCAGAAAAATGAAACCTGTCCAAGATCCTAAAAGCTCCCAAACCAACATGCAGATTTAATGTGAGCAACTGTAAGATGATTTATTTTTTCAGACCAAATACACAAAGTTCTGGATGTAATTCTGTTAAGCAGTTTTACATCTTGCCACTAGGTCTTTTTTTTCCCTCTGTGTTAAGCTTTAATATCCTTTCAAATGCATTAATGCGTCCCTGGAACAGACGCTTAGAGACTCCTGCATGCTTTGAATATTTCCACTTTAAAAACAGCTTTCAATACTTACTGAGACTTTATGTACCACCTCTCTGGCACCAGAGATTGTAAAACACTAAGGGAAATGGCTCCTTGCCCCAAAACATGTCCGACAAGCAAAATCTTGCTTCAGGTCATCCCACAGCCAGAAAAAAAAAAAAAAAAGTGGGACCATATAAACCACCTCTTGGAGATTTATGCAAATGTTTGCTTCCTTTTCAGTCAGTTCACATCTCGGGGGCTTGCCTTTGAATTTCAGGTGTGAACAGTTCCTGTATGCCAAAGAGAAGCTGGGGCAAGGACAGTAAGCTTCAACCAGTTAGTTTCTTTTGAAAAGCTTTGTGTCTGCTCCACTTCTTTTTGTCTTTAAACGCTATAGTGCAGGTCAGTATAATGGTGGGAGTTCATGCATTAGAAGGGTAAATTTCAGACAAACAAGATATGACTTTTAGCAAACAGCTCAATATGCAATGTCTGAATTTCAAGTCTGAAAATAAGCTTGGATCCTAACAAATCTCGTGTACTTCCATTTTTATTACAAAGAATTTACAGATGAAATATGTAATGAAGACTGCATGTTACCACCCTATAACTACCCATAGTATTCTAGCAGCGCTGAAAAAATTTTCACTGTAATGTTATTATTTCAAAAAACAATATATTTTGAAATTTGATTCACTGGACATCTCTCAAAGCTTACTTGAGTAACTTTGGTTAGCCACCCAGGTGCTTCTCAATTAGGTTTTATCTTGAAAAGACACACTGGAAGAAAGTCTGGAAAATTAGTCCTGGGTGCAACAGCAAATGTCCTCTAGTACTCTGATCATATTGCTGTACTAGCACACAAGTACAGAATTATCCCACTCTCTGCATGGTTCTCAGGAGCACTTTCAAAATTAGTTCTTTCTTTCCTACCAGCACTGCTTGGTAAATATCTTTTACAGATCTATTGACATTCATGCTTTTAAAATAATAACTTTATGGACACTCCAGATAATGAAATAGAGTTCATGGCAAATTTAACTGACCATCTATTTACTTGCAGGTCTGAGAAGGACTTTACACAGAAGATAGCAAAATGGAAAAGCAATGTGCAGGAACAATGTGAGGAGTGATTTGTTATGTGAACCTGACAAAACTCAGTGGGGAATTTTGTAGTTTGATGAAAACAAAGATTAAAGCTAATAATAATGAACAAAGTTATAGTAGTATAAATAAACCACTAAAACACCACAGCATGCAGTTTAAAGCGCAATAAAGGCATGTTATCCCTTTAAGTTGAATGAAGCCTCCCCCTCTGCAAAAAAAAAGTGTGCATGCACAGATGTGTCTTTTTCTGAGTTGAGAAATCTATTTTTGCTGAGGGTTAAGAAAACTTTCTAAAAAGTTTTGGCAGACCATGCATATGATAACATGCATTTAAATGCATATGATAACATGCATTTAAACATGCACAAGAGCACACAGCATAAGGAACAAAGAGGAGAAATTAGGGGTGTGGATGCAGTTGCAGGGCTAGGAACTTACTGGGATCGCATGGATGTTGTGGGATAGCTCACACAACCGAAGTGCTGCAATGGGTGAATACCAGCTCTTCAGGAGTGACAGGCCAGGATGGCAAGGAGGGGGGAGTTTCCCTGTATTCGAGAGCACAGCAGGGATGCATGGAGCTCTGCCTGGGAATGAGTGATGAGCCAGCTGAGACTTTATGGGTCAGGAGTAGCCTGCAGACTGACATGAGCAATGTTGTAGTGAGTGTCTGCCACAGACAGAGAAACAACTGGAAGAAGCAACTTGAGGCACAACACAGCGTGGCACAAGCATTCCAGAAGGTTTTGATAATAATTTCATGATACATGTGGTCGAAGAGCTGATGAAGGGAAATGCTCTGATGCATCTCATACTTTCAGATGAGGAAGAACTGGTCAGGGATCTGAAGGTCAGGGAGTCAAGGGAGGCCTTGGTGCAGCAGCCATGAGATGGTGGAGTTCAGGATCCTCATGGCAGGAAACAAGGCAAAAAAGTAAGAATACAACCCTGGGCTTCAGGAGAGGAGACTTTGGCATCTTCAGGGACCTGCTTGGAAGAATCCTATGGGATACAGCCCTGGAGAGAAGATGAGTCCAAGAGCCCTGGTTGATTTTCAAGGATTACCTCCTCCAAGCTCAAGAATGGTTCAACACAATGTGCAGCACTCAAGCAAAGATGTCAGGAGGCCTGCATGGATTAACAAAGAGGTTCTGACTAAACTCATATGTGAGAAGGAGGCCTACAAGAGGTGGAAGAAGGGACAGATGAGCCAAGATGAATATAGAGACACTGTCCGAGCAATGCATGGATGGGTTTAGGAAAGCCAAAGCCCATCTGAAGTAATCTGGAGAAGGGCACAAAGGGCAACAAGAAGGGCTTCTACATATATATCAGCAACAAAAGAAAGATAACAGAAAATTTGGGCCTACTACCGAATAAAGCAGTGAACCTACCGACAACAGTCACAGAGAAGGCCAAGGTAGTCAATGACTTCTTAGCCTCCATTCTAACTGGTAATATTTGCCTTCAAAAATCCCAAGTCCCTTAGACTAGTGGGAGTCTGGAGCAAGAAAGACTGACCCTTAGTGGAGGATCTGTAAAGAAGCTGGACTTGCACAAGTGTTGAAGGACCTGAGCAATGTCATTGCGAGGTCACTCTTGATTATCTTTGAAAGGTCATGGCAACTAGGGGAGGTTCCTGAGGACTGGAAGAAAAGAACTGTCACTCTTATCTTCAAGAAGGGCAAGAAGGATAATCTGGGGAACTATGTGTCAGTCAGTTTCACCTCAGTCCCTGAGGCTAAAACAAAACAAAAAAAATCCCACAACAAAAAAACAGAGAAAATGAACGTGGAAACCATTTCCAAATGTATAAAGATTAGGACAGTAACTGGAAGTAGTTAGCATGGATTTACAGAGGGGAAATCTTGTCTGACCAACCTTAGAGACTGGACAATCTCTGGAAGTGCCATCCTGTTATTTTCTGATTCTGTAAATTTACTGAATAATAATGGGGAAGAATTTATCCATAGGCCATATGAAATTAAACATCCAACTTGTCATCAAGCAGCGGTTTTGTATTCCTGGCTTTAAAGTACAGGAAAATTGGTAACATCTTGCATTTACACTATATGGTGCTTTTCTTTGTTGGATAGCATAAATATGCAAAAACCTAAGAGTAAGCTGTATCACTTTACGCAGGGTGGACCATAAATTTCTTATGTTGATTTCCTCTGAAGAAGAGCAGCATGTACCTCCCAGGTAAAGTTGATCCAGCTGGCCTGCTGGATGTGGGTTTGTTGAAAAAAGACAAATAAGTCTGACTGTTCCCAGCTTTGAGGCCTTTGTGTTTTGGAAATGCATGCAGTTTGGTGAGTAGCACTAGGTATCTATGACTGAAGAGAGATGCACAGGAATCAAGGACATGGGACTTTGCGTTCTATGGTGACCATAGAAAACTGCTCAAAGTGTGGATTCTATAATAAAGTGCTAAAGACAAACACTTCTACTTAATAGTTTTTTGCTGTGTAAGAGACAAGTCAAAGGATCTTATGCAATAACTAAGGACAAACTAACTCTGAGAAGGAAGAGAAGAGCTATAAGTTTGTAATATATATTGCCAATAAGTCAACGTATTGAGGAATGTAGCTATAAATTTCTTAAAAAGAAAAACATAATTTTTTCTTTAAGTTACATTATACTTCATGTTTTCTTGTGACATCTATTTTTAACTACACTGTACTCTAAAGACAAGGTTTTAGAATGGTCTAAATTAGTCTATGGTGATTACCCACATTGTGCAATTTACTACTATTTTATTAATGCAAGATTAAAGATAATACTTTGTTGGAAGAGGTAACAGCAGAATTAACCTCTATTTACCTTGACATAATAAAGATTTAATAAAACATGGGAAAATGTCAATGAACAGCGTAATTATTCTAACATGAAATTTAAATGTAACTTAATTCTGTATTCTGCATGTTAAATGCTTTAAGATTAGTCCTCATTGTTCTTTTCTTCTCTCTTCCAGTGCATATTTAAAAATATTTCAAGCAGCCTCAAACAACTTGCTTATTAAATGCATCCTAATTTATTTTAAAATTCAGAAACATTAAACAAAAAAAACAAATGTTTTTTGAAATAAATTCACCAAACTCCTGCAACCAATATATATCTCCATATCTCACCCTTGTCCAAATTTTTTACTACTGAATCAAAGAAGATTGTCACAGTTTTATTACATCAGACAGACATCAAAGGGGCAGAACACATAGGACTGAAAAATAATACAGCTGCACTTTGCAATGTAGTCTTCTGTATCTGGCCGTGTTTTGTTGTTCATGTAATACTTTTCAATAAACAAAGATGTCAATCAACTTTCTTTGCAGCACATCACATTTCAGATTTAAACCACTTCAGACGCAGAGCTGCCCCAAGCTCACACATTTAACAGAAAAAAATTCAGCTTTCTGTCAAGACAGAATACAGTATTGATTGTAGACTGTATTTAGGCTGGTGTCTGTTGGAGCTATATTACTTTCAAACTCATACAAAGTCCACTACAGAGACTATAACGCAAAATGTGTTTCTTTTCTAGTGTAAATTTTTTTTTAATGTTCTGCATTGATTAGTGGCAATTTCTAAATAAATGACAAAAAAGCAGCCAGGGCTAGAATCTATCCAGAAATCAGTGACGGGGGGAGTTACAAAAACATGATAGTAATCACAAAAACTTTGATCACTTGATTTGATTCTAGTGCTTTGTAAATTAGCATAATTATTCAAACATGCTTCATTAAAAATCACGACTGTACGAGTCCTTCAGTTTAATGATCCAAGAACATACAGAATGAGCTAAGATTTAAATAAATACATCAACTTTGTACTAGATGGCCATGTCAGAGGCTGGCGGGTTATTTGTTTTTGTAATATAAAAAATACTGAATGCATTCTTGTTCCTTGCAGAGTGTAAGAGACCGATGACTTGCTAAAAGGTGCAGCATACTAGCTACTAGATTTTACTGTTTATCCTCACATCCACCTAAACTTCTATTGGGATCCCAAAATGTTAGATACTATGTCACTCCTAAACTACTGGGAGATTGGCATAAAATCCCAGTAAATCTCCAAATAATTACATTTGAACTGTAGGTGTCACAGCTGATTTTGACATTTAAAGGCTGGCAGAAGTTTGGCAGTCCTTAAAGTGGCCCCATACTCTACAGTATTTGTTTTATCAAAATTAAAAGGAACGAATAGGCTGCAGAAATTAAATGGGTATAACAAAGTAGGTAAAGTACCCTGTTTATTAATACACAACGTCCCAGAAAAATCAAAGAAATACACTTATCCATGGCAACCAAAATCATCAAGAAGGTGCTGACATTCTCCTAAAACTGTAGCTGACAAAACACCAGTTGGCAGCATTGAAGGGTTAAGAGAAATTTAACAAATTTGACAGAGGAAAGGGAAAACAAATTCCAAGTTAAGTTGTCACTCTCTGTTTAATTCCCTATATATATATATATATCAAGACATGGCATAGCAGCTCTTGTGTGTTGCCATGAGTCAGGTTCCTGTTAGATTGTTAGTCTTATTCTGGCTGTTTAGTTTGGGACTTTGCTTTTCTATAGTATGGGGTAATTGAGAATCAACATTTTATTCACCCACAACAATGATCTCTGCTGTGACGTGTCACTTTACAGCCCACCACTTCCACAAAAAGAAATATCTGTTGCCCAGAAAAACAGTGCATGAAATCTCTCATTGCTGGCTTTCCAGCCATGATTGAAAATGCCCTACTGTCCAGACTGTGAACATCCCAGCTGTCATCCAAGCACTATAGGATACTGAAACAAAGCCATGTGTCAGCAATATCAATAGCTGCCAGAGAAACCTTTTTGTTTTAAAAATTCCAACGGAAATTTGCAAGTAAGAAAATGAAGAATATTGACTCTTTTACGTTAAAAAAAACGTTGGTCTTATGGGTCCATAAGTGTTGATTTAAATGAAAAAGCTAAAATACTTTTGACAGAAAATGGGGTGGTTTCTGAGAAGGTTAATTATTTCTCATAAATGCCGGCAATTCAGAAATCATCTTTTATTATGTTTCTGCATTTTTTGGATGGAGTTTTCATACAACTGTGGTGAATTAAACATTTCTTTTGAATCTCAGTGACAGATTATGAAGATTATGTGTTTGATACTGTCTACATGTTGTTAGCTATTGTTTGCAGAAAGAATCACAGAATCACAGAGTCAACTAGGTTGGAAGAGACCTTCTGGGATCATCGAGTCCAACCTTTGACCCAACACCACTGTGTCAACTAGACCATGGCACTAAGTGCCACATCTAGTCTTTTCTTAAACACCTCCAGGGATGGTGACTCCACCACCTCCCTGGGTAGCCCATTCCAATGCCTAATAACCCTTTCTGTGAAGAAATTTTTCCTAATGTCCAACCTGAACCTCCCCTGGCGCAGCTTGAGGCTATGTCCTCTAGTCCTGTCACTAGTTGCCTGGGAGAAGAGGCCAACCCCCACCCCGCTACAATCTCCTTTCTGGTAGTTGCAGAGAGCAATAAGGTCTCCCCTCAGCCTCCTTTTCTCCAGGTTAACTATCCTGGTTCCCCCAGACTCTCGTCGTAGGTCATACCCTCCAGAACCCTCACCAGCTTTGTTGCCCTACTCTGGACTTGCTCCAGCACCTCAATGTCTTTCTTGAAGTGAGGGGCCCAGAACTGGACACAGTACTCGAGGTGTGGCCTCACCAGTGCAGAGTACAGGGGGACAATTACTTCCCTAGTCCTGCTGGCCACACTATTTCTGATACACACCAGGATGCTGTTGGCCTTCTTGGCCACCTGGGCACACTGCTGGCTCATGTTCAGACGGCTGTCCAACAACACCCCCAGGTCCTTTTCTACCAGGCCACTTTCCAACCCCTCTTCCCTCAGCCTGTAGCGCTGTATGGGGTTATAGAGGTAGTTATCTGGAAAACTCTTGCACTAAATGTTTTCTTTCAACAGGCAGGATTTTGTAGTGTAGTAGAGAAAGACACAGTAGATTATTGCAAGCTCCCAATTTGTGTGGGAGACAGGATTCTACAAATGATCATGCACACGCTGGTACTGTTTGCTGCTCCTTAGGGAAGAGAAATCTTCATGTTTATCAGGTCACTAAGAAAAACAAGTTGAGGATAAAATAATGAGCTTACTTTGTTTTATCAAAGAGAGGGTCAAAACATTTAGAGTTGCAAATAAAGGAAATTAATTTCAAAAGAAAGACCAAAAATAAGAAAGAACCTCTCTAAACATATTTATTGGTTGAGGGCTATTATAATTATTTCACCACCCCAGCTACCCTGTGGGGCTGGCAACAGGAATTTATTACACAAGACAGGACTGGTACGCTCTGGAGAGATCCTGGTGCTATGCACACTCTCCTCTTTTTAAAGCAGGCTACCAAAGCACTCTCCCTCTCATTGGAAAGTGGGAAAATACTAAGAAATGAAAATGTTGATTACATTGTCTTTCCTCCTCCTTGCTGTAATTTCCAACCCCTTCTTTTCCTGGCCCTGAGAATGATCAAGCACTATAACATCACATGGCGATGCAGAGGATTAGAGCATTTCCCACCATCCTGCCCCAACGCAATTAACCTCTTTTAATTAATATTTCTGCTGTGTTGCTTAATTTGCACTTCTTTTTCTGGCTTGTCATGGCTTTTTTTTTCACCCTTTTGAAGATACACAGGTAATATTTGTCAGTAACAATCTTTGGAAAGCAATACTTTCATAATCATAATTTTTAGATTATAATGGTTACTCTGCCATGAATTTAGTGTAAAGACATGTGTGATATAATCAATGGAGAAATTCAGAATGAAGAGCTTAAAGTCAGTGGCATGTATCCATATTCTCAGTGGGAACCCTATCAAAAGGTTACAAAAGAAAAAAAAATGGCCCTATAAAATTAACAAGTCCCTCCTTACTATCATACCAATGTGAGAGGTTTTTCAGTTTTAGTCTTGGGCAAGATTTTCTTACAGTAACACAATAATATTTTTTTTCTGCTGACCACAGAGACAACATACTTGTTGATGCAGGAACCCTAGATCAAATGGTCACTGAGAGACTATTTTAAATTTATGTAGCCTGGATTTTCAGCCTACAGGTCATTCAAGCTCAACATTCCATTAATGAAACTCTGACAATATTTCCCTGATATTGCCACAGGTTGACATATGGCATTATTCCAGTGTAAGATTTTCACACATTAGTGACTGGCAAATCAAGTATATTCCCCAAGACACTTGAGGTATGATTAATTTTCTAATAGTCTTTCTGTATCAGTTTGAGAGGAAGGGAGATCTTGTACCAGGGAGGAAAAAAAGTGGCAACACTAGAAAGAAGACAGCCTTGGCTTCTTGCCTGGAGCACTGACTTGGCCAGCTGCCCCACGTGGAAACCTTTACCATCCTACAGCCCGGATAACATGCCAGCAGCAAGGCAGCCGCTCGTAATGTACCTTGAGCAGAAATAATGGCAACATTGAAAAAATTCTATGAAACACCCTGTGAGAAACTGGAGGTAGTGCTGACGGTAAAATAAAGGTGAACCTGTTCCATCTATTTGGTTAAGGATGGGGATCTGTCAACATTTTTGAAGGTTAAAGAAAAGTTACGAAAAAAACCAGTACTGAAGATTTGATAGAGGAAGCAGATGCTCAGGGATGTCCAATTTTAATACTCCCTTGCTAAGTTGAGTATTAAGGCAAACTTTCATACATATGAAATTAAGAAAGGTGGACAGATTTGGCATCTGAACAGGTCCAGGTCTGCTCATCATCAGGTGAGCACAGCACTCTTAGCAATGGGGGAATGGTTGTCAGTGGGATTGTCATTGCTGAGCCATCCAAACCCTTCAGTCTAGAGTAGCTATTCTTGTCATAGGGTAACTGTCTACGTTAATAGAATAAAACACATCAAACACACACAAACTGGCAGACGGAAGGAGCTATTAAATCACTTTCAGGACTCAAGCTTTACAAAAAGAGCCCTATAAACTTACTTGTTGCTTATTTCCCCACGTTGATTTGTATTTTGAGGCATCTGCAATGAAAGAACCAAACTGCTAAAACAATTTAAATGTAAAATTTGTAAAATCATTTTCTTGCTGACTAAGCATGTATTGAGCAGCACCAATGCTGAAATGCAACAATTGTGTTTTAAGCCCTAAAATACTGAGATTCGTAATGGAAATGCTGACAAGACCACTGACCACTGCAGATCTGGCAGTGCTTCTACAATAAGCATAAGGTAAGCAGTACTAGCCTTGCACACAAATTAGACTGTCTAATGTACGAAAGTCCACTATGTCCTTCTAACATGAACTTCATTATCAGAAAGTTGATTCAGGGAATGGGAATGATGAAAATGAATGTCAAAGAGAGCCCATCCAACACATTAATTTCCAGTTTCAGGGAGACAGGCTGTGCACAGCGAGACAGATAGAGAGACACACAGAGAAACGAGCCCTAGTATTATAAATCTACAACATATATTTAACTCATCACATCTCTTACGCTATTTTTCAGTTGTTGTCAAAGTTGTACAAGCAATGTTTTTATATCCCTGTTTATTTATGTCTGAATTTCTCTCATTGCAAATTAGCCTTGCTGCAGAACAAAACTTTGCTCATGACGGGAAGGAGAGCATTGTCCCTTTCTGTAATGTTTTTCCCATTCACTATGGGCTTAAGATTGCTGAGCCACCAGTGAAGCTGAAACCAATGACTTAAAATGCAGAATATTGACAAAGAGGCAGAATGGAAACCCAGCTCTGTGTAAGTGGAAAATCATCCTCTGGAAAGGAAGGTGTCTGTAAGATCAGCCATTACAGACCCTGAGATTACTCTGGTGAAAATAACAGAAAAGTACCTCTAAGTGCTCTTTGCCAGCAGTGAAGCAAAGTGGAAAGAGGCACACACTTTAGGGGAAATAGGCCATATCATGGCATATAATGCCGATACCAAACTCCAGAAGGATCTTTTAAATGAGGGCAGTTGGAAAACTTATCCCAGCAGCTCAGTTGCACGCCAAGCGCGAGACCATCCTCTCCCCTCACCAACATGCTGATGCTTGCGCAAGAGCCTTGTGAGGTATTCCTGACCATGCTGGTCACAACATGATGGGAAACCATAGCAGCATGAGAAGAAGCTGGCAGAAGGGCCAAGAAGCAGTTAGTCACACATTTGGCATACACCAGGAACAGGAATACGCTCTGTAGCATTCAGGAAAAATTATACTTAGGCTCTAAAAGCCCATGCAGCTTTGCTTACATCTTGAACAATGGCATTCTGCGTGCATTTAAGTCTACTAGTAAAACTGATATTTGATTAAAATAAAATCTTGTAGTGCCTGTACAAACATGTTTAATACCTCAACACATCATTTCATAGAAGTTACATGAATTTTACACATATATTTCTCATGAAATATTTTTTTCACACAATCAATGGGTGGATGTGAAACATTTTGTTCTTTGCAAATGAGCACCCAGAGTATATGCTGTTCGAGGTTAGAGGCCTAGCTGTCTCATCAAAACAGCTTTTTTCATGGTATCTGCTTGTACTTTACAGCAATGTTCTGATATAATAAAAGCATAGCTTTTGTCATAGGACTTATTCCTCTAGATCCATTTCAGCACATACACATAGCTGACAATAACAGAGACCAGAGAAAAAGATTGCCCAACCATATTCCTATTTGTCAAAGGAACCGATCTTTCTTTTTTAAAGAAAATTTTGAGACAGGTCTTGATTTCTCAGAAATGATGACCAAAATAGAAACCAAAGCCTCAAAATTCAGATTTGGTCTGAGCCCAGATTTAAAGCTTTGAGATACTTCAGGATGCTTATTTCAGGATTTTGGTTTCTATCCTTGCAGAGATGAACTCTCACCACATAGTGTAGGAGAAGGTATAAGGCCAAACTAAAAAACTGGTAGGTCCCTTACATTCAGAGTGATTAGGCAGAACTATAGTCACAAATCTCTGTAAAACTGCATGTGTCCCCACAGTTGGTGTGATAGTGTTGCTGTATAATGCTCAGATCTGATGCTGCTTAGTAACCAAACTGCATCCAGCTTTTCAGATCAACAGAAAAGTTTCAGGATCTCAGCTAGACTGAAAAGAAGAGCATCCAACCAATCTATAAAGTCTCTATTGGTCTTTAAAGCAGAAAACATCAGGAGTGGGTTGTTTTAGATGAATTTAGCAGCAGGGAAGCCTGCAGCTCATCAGCTTTCTCTTCCTCAAACATAGGTACTTATTGCAGTCAAGAGGAATTATTGATGGGGATCTCTGGGCACAGTGATGTTTTTGTTGTTGAACAATGCAGTTGCACCCCCACAATCATCCCTTTTGTTTCTCCACTACAATAATACATTTCTTTGTAATGCGCAAGGTTTATACTTTGATTGCCAAACTATTATGCATAGAAGGACACAAAAAAAATAATGGGTAGTATTGCTTGTCAGGTGGATGTAGCAAACCTGAGCTAGGCACAGAGACTGGGTTCATTTCTTTTCTTCTCATACTTCCTTCATCTCAATTTCTTCATGAGAACACTTTTCCTTGTAGGAGGTTGTTAATTTACTTTTGATGAACACAAAGTCTTCATCACAAATTGTTCAAATTTTGCTTCAAATAAGACCTTCGGTGAAATCCTGGTTGTGCTGTTATCAACGGGCCCCTTCTCTCTAGCTCAGACGTGTCTCAGCAGTTTTAGTATTTTCACAGGAGTTTTCTCAATAAAGTCCAAATAAAGAAGGAGACCTTAATAAAACCTGAAGACAAAGCTCTCAGAAGTCCTATCCTGAACATGAGCACACCCATGCTGTTGACCTACAACCCTATGAGAAAATGCTGGTGTTTCCCCACAACCGTTGTGGATCTCGGGTCAGGCTTGGGAGCAGCAACTCCTAGCCTCTGCTGGGCATTTCTGTCTCATTCCTAGCCAATAAGTGGAGTAGAAGGAAAGATTTCCATCGGTTTTCACACACCACCAGCAGCATTGCTGTATATAGTCAACTTTCACCGTGTTAGTAACTATCATGGCTATTGCACAATCAGTCTTCCCTCCACATCAAGCATGAAATATCCTGCCATCAGCACTGCCGAGCAGAACTGTAAAGTAACAAATCGACATAAAGATCAGCAATGAAAGTAAACTGGCTGTATCTGGGAAGGTCTATAAGCAAAAGGGAAACAGAAATGTAAAACTTAAAAATGAAAACATTCCTTCATTTTTTTCATTATTAGGTATCTGAGAAAGTTAGAGAAGTAACTTTTAAGTCAAATTCTAAAATGGCCGTTTCAGGGGAAACAATTGACAGTACAAGAAATAATCACGCTTCACCACAGTGTTGATTTTACTTTCGAATGTTCTTGGTTTGTAAAATATCACAAGCCTACAATAGCAGAAGACAGTTAATAAGGACTGGACTTCCATTTTCCATTCTTCTACTCCCTGTCTGGAAGAACAAAAAAATTTTTCCAACCTCTTAATATTTTTTTTATTTACAACCTGCAAAAGACAGACAACAGAACAGAATTGAACTGTGACATTTAATTAATATACGTAAAGCAATAGGAGATTAGTAGACAATAAGAATTGTTTACTTGCAAAGTACACATTTTGTCTCCCACAAAATACATGTGTCAATATTTGAAGGAAACTTAAGATGCCTTTTTTTCTGCTTTTGGAATGAACCTATTTCTCTTTTTAAAATGTGTTCCACTTCATAGCAATCTTCAGAAACTGGTTCTCTCTATCTTCTTGTTGATTAATGCCTGGAAACTACTGCTGTGTTTAAAAAAGTGGCACAAATAGGGTGAGGACTACCCTGAAAATAATCATTTGGAAGGCATGTTATTCACATGATACTGATATATCACAGTGTTGTTTTCCTTGGGGTAAAAGGGGTTCCTTCCCTTACCATACAAATAGCATCAAACATGCAAATGAATCTTGTATTCAACAAGCCAAATATTTTGCATATGTAATTCACAAGTTAACAAAATTCAGACCATCTTAAAGGCTACAATAATGCCATAAAATAAAAGACACTGCACATGGCAGAAGCTGTACTGTTGCTCACTGATAAATTATTTTCTGGAATTCACATTAACAACCACATTAGTGAAGTGCTCTCTAGCTCTCCAGTGTTACAGTTCAAGGTAATATGTGACACATTTGAACATTCTTAAGTAAGAAAATCTCCAGAGTGTGTAGATTGCAGTTTTGCTCACTGGGAGATTACAGTGGCTTTTACATCTGTTACAAATGTGCAGTTATACTGATAACTTCAAAAGTGGAATATTACATATCATGCTAAAATTCTCCACCAGTTTGTTATGTTCTTTCTTTGTTTCTTTCTTGCTTGCCTTTTTTTTTTTGTCTTTTTTTTTTCCCATTTAGCTATTGCTGGCTTGCCAGAGATCTTGAACTTGAGAAAGGTTAGACATCACAATGCTGGAGCAGTTTGTGAGCATCAGCAGATTTAGCTTGTAATTTCATTGATCTATGTGGGCTTGCTGTTTGCAAACCAGCTGCTGCACTGTTTCCCCACAGCTACTGATCTGAGTAGCATTGATTTTTTCCCTTACATTAACATAGCATTACTTCTTTAATGGGCAATAAATGACTGGATGTAAATACAAACAGGGCTGCAACAACAAAAGAGGAAAAAATGCATTAGTTCTTTTTATTTAAAGAATTCTATTAATATTTTCCACAAAAAAATTAAAAGCATGAGTTATTGATCAAGATAAATGCTATTTTTAGTGGTTTTATTTCCACACATTTATTTTGCCAAGAAATCATCATTTTTTCTTACTGTGTTTACTCATAGTCCAAAATGTTACATCTTACAACGACTGCATTTTTGCCTCAGTAAAAAAGGTAAAATAGATTCTTTTTAGGAAGAATCATAGAAAGCAACACAAAATCTTCTCTTCATTGTGCTTATGCTAAAACTAGATGAACCCATATCGGTTTTGAAGGAGACATCATCTGTTAGCTCTCACTTTTTTACCATTAAAAAAAACTGAATGGACTTCAGTTTCAATAGAGTGGATGTGACACCTGCAGCACCACATGAACTGAGTATCTTATGTATAATATGCTTAATATAAGGTCATGGTCTCACCACATGCTACTTTAGCCCTTCAGTAGGTAGCGTTTTAAATAATCTTACAGATTTAAATTCAATGCAGTATAGTAAGGAGAGTGGGCAAAAAAATAAAGCAAACAAAGAAACCCCAACAAAACTCAACCCAAATCCCAATCCCCAGAACCTATTAGCTTAGTCATTTCTGAATGAACCTGATCAGGCAAAGGTTCCTGATCTTCTTTAACAGTAGGTGGCAGCCAGCAGGGATGTCTGTACCAGAAAGAGAGGCAAAACAATGTAGTTCCTACAGACACTTCATGAAGAGGAGATGGGATTTAGAGTGCTGGGAAGTAACAGGTAAGAGTTTCCACAGAAAACTAGTGGTGGGGTACAACCTTCTGGACTGCAGATGACAGTAGGCAGTAGTGCCAGTGATTTTCTCAGTGCTGTAATTAAGTTAACAGCACCTCAAAAAACACAGACACTCCAGCAAGCTCCAACACGAATAGGACTTCCCTTTAAGTATTTATGAAGGAGGATTTTTTTAAATGATAAACACAGCTCTTGTTATGGACATGCAGCCTGGTTACCCCGAGGAAAATGTTGAGTGACCTGACAGATGGGAATTCCTCATTCTTATGTAACCCTGTCTACTCCTGCACCTAGAGAGGGCAAATCATTTCACATGGATGCTGCAGTGATATCTGTTGGATCCTTGCTCAGAAAGCAGATAAATTATTCTGACTAGGACATTATGGTATATAATATGGTGCTGGAGGTGAAAATAACCCATAAAATCAGTACCAAAATTTACACTTATGTGAGTTTAAACATATGTGTTTTCAGTCTCACCATTCTCTCCTAGTTTCACAGTCTTCTCACTTTGACTGTATAATGCTTAATGACAGTTTTACCAGATACAACGTCCAAATCATTAAAAATTATATTAAGTACCACTGGCTCCAATGTGAACCTTTAGAGCATCCTACTATTAACCTCTTTACACTCCTAGGAGAAGACTTTCAGTGCGAGTTTTTTGCCATCATTTATTCAATTTTTAATCCACTGTGAGATTTTGCCCCTTACCTCATAGTTATATTTTTCCCTTAATAGTCTTTTATGAAGGACCTTATCGGGAATTTTTTGAAAGTCCAAATAAATTATGTTCACCAGGTCACCTTTATCTACTATTTTATTAACTTTTTCAAAGCACTTTAGCAGGTTAGAGAAGCATGCTTTCCCTTTACCAACATTGTGCAAGCTTGACCCTATTAGGTTATACTTACCCATGTGCTGAACCATTCTATCCTTAATTAGATTCTCAATCAGTTTCCCCAGAAGCAAGGTGAGGTTCACTGGTCTTAATTCCCAGGATCTCTTTTTGGTCCTGTTTTAAAAACAGACACCATATCAGAAATTTTTCCAACCATCACTGGTCTGTATCACATCTTCTTGCGTCTCCTCTATTTCATACTTTATTCTAGTTAAAGTTGCTCACTTTTAATTATTTTTCCATTTTTACATGATTTTATCAAATCACTCAGCACTTCCCTCATAAAAGACTACAATTTTTGCTAGTTCTGCTCTGCCTTTTACATTTTCAGCCCAGTAACTACTTCAGCTGTCATCTATAAGAAAGAACAAGGCGAAAGTCTGTTTATATCTATTGAACTCTTTTGTCGTAGTAAGTAGGTAACCATGGTTTTAATTTGATGTTTTTGTTCTTTTTAATTATTTTGCCCCTACAAGTCATCAGACGAGCAACTATTCACTTCTTTCTTCAAAGTTATAAAATTTATTCTGTGGCTTTTGGGGCTTTTTGGTTTTTATTTTTGTGGATAAACATGGCCCATCAAACTCAACAGATTATTTTCTACCCTCACTTTGAGCACTGTTCTTGGACAAAGAGTGGAAAGGAAGGATCAAATCCTACCACCACCATACATAAATAACTGATCAGACTCATCAGCAATATCTAATACCAAGAGTTATTAAAACTGGCTTTCACATGAATCTGACAAATGACAGAAAGAGGTTGTGCTTATGTGAGAAGGCATAGATTTGTATTCTAGGCTTGTAGAACATGTTCTCGGTCTATGCTTTAGGTACACAGGTCTTAATGATCAGGAAATATTGTTGAACACGATTTTTAGTGAAAAAGCATTGAAAATTCCCACTGAAATATGTACATGGCTAAGTAAAGGTCAGTAAGCTATTGAGTAAACCTGAAACACTCACATTAGAGGATTAGAAACTCAGAATTTTCAGCATTCAGTGAAGTTGGTGGACTTTCCTCTGGAATTCAAGACTTACTTTCCTTAACAGTTAGGTCTGAATTTGAATGGATGAGAAAATTGAAATGGAACTTCATCTGAAAATTCTGGGTTTGGTTATGAGCCATAAAAAGCCACCAGGCATGAAACCTAAGTTTCAAACTATGCCTTGCTTCTACAACAAAAACCCACACTACATTAGCTTCACCTGGGTTTGAATTTCATTATAAAAATATCACACAGCTTTAACTGTAAGTACTAAGGTAGATTACTGCTGGCTTTGTTTTCCCTTCAAACAGAAGTTCCAGTTTCATCTGTGTTTGGAAGTTCTGTGTGCTGCACTGTTAAGCACAGATTTCTGCTTAAATTATATTTCTATCAGCTTTAACATATTAAAATAGAACACATTTTAATGCATGTGTTGAACATTAAATCATTTTTGCTTCAGGGAAACCCTGGTAAACAGTAACTGTCAAAAACTGTAATGAAACAAAATTAAAATAATAGAAAATAGTCTGTAACAACAACTTTTCTGATCATGTTAACAAAAGTTCAGCTCTGTATCTTCTAACTATTCCTTTACAAAAAGCAGAAAGTTTGAGGAAGGAAAACTCAGGTACACAAATATACACTGTTGAACAAGAAGACTGGGAAATTATCATTGTTGTCATTGTTTGCTTGCTTAGCGAAGTGCCTTTCAATCAATGTAAGAAAAATACAACCAATTTAATATATTAATATCTTTATTATTATGGCAATGATTTTTAATATATAAACATTTTTTCAAAAAATCTTGGAAAATATAAGAGTATTATTTAAGCACTCTAAATTGGAGCTACTTCTGGAAGCCTGCATTATGTCAAAAAGAAACTGATTGAAGAAATTAAACTGCATCAAAAATATTGACAGGCATATAGATTGAATTACATGAATATGAGATACATACAGACTTGGAGCAGTTCTGCTTAGTGATCAATGTCAAATGAATTTCAAAATTATTTTAGTTTGTTTCTTGTGTCTTGTTTCATTTTAGATTTTAATTAGTAGCATGAAATAAAATCACTATTTACTAACTTCAATTTGCAATCAAAAAAAATCTAACTAGTAAAAGCTTATTTGAAGTTAAAACCTTCCATTTTATGGAGCCCAAGTAACAATAGAGTTTATCATGATACAAATTATTCAAAAACAAGAAGTAAAAACTAAGACTTGAAAGTTTCTGCCTACTAATGTGGTATGTAGCTGATGTACACAGGCTGTATGATGAGGTTGCATTGCCCCCTATAGTCACTGTGTGTCAACTGGGAGGGGAGGGGGAAGAGAAAGGGAAGAGTGGGAGAAATTATTTGCCAAAACCAATATGCATTTGATCTTGATTCATACTTTGGCAAGAGCACGGTGGGGAACCATGGACAAACCTAACTTGGTCATGCTGTTCAAGAAGAATTTGTATGCATTATTATCCAAGCACATACAGATTAAATAAAATGTACTCTCACATTCAGATCATAAGACCTCTGCAGACCCTGTCATCTGACTGTGTTTGGGGTATATTTGTCGGGCGCTGGTACCTGCATCCTGACAGTGCACCGGGGATGATGGCATACCTGCCCCATGGACTGTTGCAGGAGGTGGTTGACCATGAGTCATCAGCGAAAGGCAGGAGGGCCCACAGGTGACATCTCTTTTACTCTCAATGGGCACACCTTTAGGGGCTGAGCATAATCATTCCAAGGCACATAGGATGGAAAAGTAGTGCCCAAATTGCAGAGTACATACACAGACTGCTGTTTGAAGTAGCTTCACCACAGGTACCAGAAAGAGAGAGAAAAAGCTCAGATACAGGTTCGTCTTCAGCAGTAGGAGCAACTGCAAGGAGCACAGCCTGTTTCTTCATGCTGCCCATGGACACTGGTGATGCCACTCTTCAGTAGCCCCTGGGTTTAGCACAGGCAGGATGTTTCCCAAATCGCTGCAGAATAATATGCCACTTTTAACCACCAACACAAGGACACAGGTACATGCCAGGACTCAGATTTTTTCCAGTCAAGCCCATCTTTCTTAACTTTGCTGTCAACTAAAAAAAATGTTATTTCCCCATAAAATTAATTGAATCTCAGCAGCTGTCCTAATACTGTTCTCTTATGAACATAATAATGCACAACATTCAGTATATCTTTTAATAGACACAGACACAATATAACAAAAAACATTAAATTCTTGAGGATCTCTTAAAAATATCTAATCAACTACTAGTGCTACTGTGCCAAAAACTTCATGGAAATGACAAATATTCAATAAGCTCAAGGTCAACACCATCCTTCGTAGGGCACAATACACCGTTATCACTATTTGTCTTATTTCTGGGGACAGGTTTTCTACTACTGCAACTCCAGACACACCTTCAGCTAGAAGTTAGTGCTGCTCCTAAGAGGTGATATTTCTCATTTTTGAGTCACCTACCTCTTCTCCTTTGGTGACACAAGCATGTTTGTAGTGACACAATGAACTGATTGGAGAACGTAAGCAGCTAAAATCCTAGGGTTTCTCTTACCATATTATTTTTAATTTGGATCAGTTGTTGAGACTCACCACATAGCAGCACCCATGCTGGTACTTGCACAAGGGATAGGAGAAAAAAGAAATAATAACAGAAGGTTATGGTAACTGACTAATGCTATGGCAGTGATGTCTTGTGCCAGCTGGAGTTGTTTGCGTAACTATGATTTCAGAAATATGAATTGTCCTTAAAATTATATTTCATTCGGTCTGAGAAAAAGTATTATGACTGTTCCCATCCACAAACCTTCACAAATATTCTCTGTCTAGACAGAAAAGATACTCCTGCAAAGTGGAGCTGAACAACTTGTGAGTATATGCCCAGACATAGTCCCATATCAAATCTTTATTTTACTATGATGACTAAAGACTCAATAATGACTAAGCTACTGATGAGATGTGATTGCTGCTTACCCAGCAGATCAATACTGTCTCACTGCCTCCTGATGTGGAGGGATGTATCCTGATAGTATTCAACTGTTCGATTTATCTCACTCTTAACTGCAAGCTCTCTGAAGCAGGGTCAGGTTTTTGTTCTATTAGCCCTGTAGGTAGCATGAGTTCTGCAGCTCATGGTCTGAAGTTAAAAAGAAATGTCTGCAAATTTTACCCAACAAAAATTGTACAATATTCACCAGAGGTGTCACGTTTTCTAGTTGCCTCACCTAGATAACTGACCTTACTCTTGTCTTTTCTAGTCCCTCATTTTGCTTGCTTTTTATCCTATATACATAGAAGTACTGTTGCATACTAGATATCATTGTGCAGTAATTCAGCTAACACAAACTTCTAACAATGAGCAATTCAAGGCTGTGTTATTATCTTTGCTCTTTATTTATTTTCTCTCAGCTATGATTCTTTCCTTACTTATGTGTTTGTACTCAAACACATGTATGCATATACATTGTTATTTCACTGTCTAGTGGAAAATTCTCTAACGAGGATTGTTGCTTGTCCATTGCCTATTTTTTTTTCTATCTTCAACTGACACAATTTGATTGTGTCCAAAGAACATACAAGCAGTACATTCTGCTACTCATGAAAATGGGAGACTTTAATCACGTTAGCAGCATACTGTGCCTTCATGCTAAAGAACCAAAAATTACTTTGTGACACTCTAGCCCCATAAATGTGCAACCAGCTTTCAGCAGCAGTGCACTGCCTAACTGGTGCAGAAGACAGTTAACACATTTGGGGAAGCAAGATATCTGAATGCCAAACATACAGAGATGAGACACTAAATCTTATGAATTATCCATGCAGGGCAGACAGAACATTTGTTTTCAAGGTCAAATGAGAAATATCCCCTGACTTGTGTGGTAAACTACATGTTAATACATTTATCTGTCTTTGGAACGTAAGGGACAAAGTCAACGCAGATAGAGGTGAACCAGTGGGATAAGTCTGCCAAGCTACCAAAATCATTATGCCATCTGTTATAGTGGCATTTTTTATGTCTGTGCAGGGCATACACAGTGAAAAATAGGTCTCTAATTCAAATTTCAGTTTCTTCCAAACTAGATTGCAGTATCAAATATATTTACATTCTTTGGATAACCCTTGATTAATTTTGTTTTACATACCGTTTTTTCATATTTGTTTAATCACCTCAGAACTAATGCAACAAAAAGAGTAAAATAAACCAATACTAGATTTTTTAAAGGGAAATTCCAGTACCTTCTCATAAATGTTTCTACACTTCCCCCTAGTCTTCACCAGGCAGCTGGCATGATCTTCTCAAAATAGTGTGTTTTGTTGTGGTTGTGAACACTAACATTTACAGGATAACAATTCAGAAAAGAGGCAAGGTGGTCAAACAATGCCTCCTGAATACTTTGGCCATGTAACACTCAAGTTTGGTTCCTGAGCCTGATGGGCTGTTGAAGCCCAGCTCTTTGATGTGGGGGAGCAGACCAGGGAATGAATTCTGACTAGGAATGTCAAGTTTAAACTCTCTAGTAGCGCAAAGGGGCTCAAAAGTGAATGCAAATCCATCCTAAAGCCCTTTACATTTGCAGAAAAGGGTAAAAAGGTCTTATTGGGACTCAGAGAATCTCAGTTTCTCTTGCTTTTTTCTCACCTTGCCAGGAAGAATAAATGACTTAGCTCCTTTACATGGTACTGTCCCTGCATTGCATTTCATCAGCCCCATCATAGTGAAGTCAGAATTTCTGACATTCCCCACTAGACTTCTTTCTCTGTCCTGCAGTCACAGTGAGAGGCAGATGCACCTTTTCCATTCCTCCCACTACAGTATTGCAAAATCTGAGCAAGACCATGCACTTCTGTTAGAGTATTCTACCCAGCAACATAAAGGCTATGACATGTGGCATGTGGAATGTACCAATCTACATATATTACAGGTTTTCTAAATCACTGGGATGGTATTAGTAAAAAATAATTTTCAACATTTGTATCTCTGGTGACTGTAGAGTGGTAGGATCTTGTAACAAACATTTCAGAGTATTCATCACTGTGTTTTTTGATATCTCTATAGAGGCAGTTAGTTTAATCTCTTATATATCCATGTCATTTTTCTTTCATATTAATATTGCCATATGACAAGTACATTACTTCAAGCTGCTGAATTGATTTTTTCAAGAGGAATCTTGGTTCACATAAATTGTTACTTCTCATGAAACTTTTCAAAAAATGGCCAGATTCAATTCCATCCCTTGTAAGGAGCATTGAGAAGTATGCTAAAGTAGGAAAAAGTTATAAGCTAGCAGAACGAATCATATTGTTTTTACAAACACTTTTGAAAAGATAAATTAGACACTAAAAAGTCTGGTTAAGGAAACAAATCCAACAGCTCAATGTATTTCCTCCCCTGGATGGTTCAAGTTTAGAAAACCAGCACATCCCTTAGAGAAAGTGAAACCAAGGCTCTGCACTTCTGCTTTACCACAGGTACAGCATCTCTAGAAACAGTGAAAAATGTCAGTGGAGTATCTGTCGTATAGATGTTTTTTTTCTGGGGACACACATTAGAGAGAGGAGCACAAAGTACAAAATTGCCCATCAGAACTTCTTTACACTGGGACTAACTTCTGAGCGCTTTAGATATATTAGCACTTTAATGCTGCCTGCAACCAAAGTCTACTCATACAATAGGTTCTGGCCCTACATCGTTCATTCTGTGATATGACTGCAATTTGTTTTTCCTATTTGTTTCCTATATTCTCCTAACTGAATCTCCACTACTGTTTTCTTATTGTGAAAGGATTTTTTTCTTTTTTGTTTTTTTTTTCATTAAATGTTTTCCCCCTTATCTCTCTCTTTCCCCTTCTTGCTTTCCTTTTCCTTCTCTTCTCTTCTCTTCTCTTCTCTTCTCTTCTCTTCTCTTCTCTTCTCTTCTCTTCTCTTCTCTTCTCTTCTCTTCTCTTCTCTTCTCTTCTCTTCTCTTCTCTTCTCTTCTCTTCTCCCTTCCCTTCCCTTCCCTTCCCTTCCCTTCCCCTCCCTTCCCCTCCCTTCCCTTCCCTTCCCTTCCCTTCCCTTTTTTCACTTTGCTATTCTAATCTCCTTCTGTTGCCACTGTCTCATCTCCAAATGCAATAAAGATTCTCACAGTGTATATTTTACTTTAATGAAGGAATTATTACTGAAATATAATATCTCAACACTTACCTATAACTTTGGTATATCACCACGTGATTACATTACATACTGTGCCCATGCCTTATGAAAGACCCTAGCTGCTCCTCATTGTATTGTTTATCATCTCTCTGATTTGTGGTGGTTTTTTTAGTATGATATGATACTGCAGAGTAATAACATTCAAATTGCATGATTGTTGTATTGGTAAAATACCACTGCTGTTGGTCACGTACTAATGAAAAATGAATGTAATTCCTCACCAAATTTGGACCGTCATTTTAAGAGCAGTCATCTAAAACCAGGCAGTGTTTGGAAATGCATGACTACAATGTTTACCCATGAAGAAAACAGTGTTTCTTAATATTTCTAAAGAACCATATGTCTCTTTTAGCAGATCATACCAGTTTCTTTTGTGCAGGCCAATAAGGGTCATTAAACACCAATGGGTCTCTGAGTCCTTCTTCAGAGTCAATGACATTGTAGGCTTCACCAGGGATCCCATTTTCCTTCTGTACAAGATCTGCAGGGCAAGGGAGGCAAATGAACTATGAAAAACATAATCACTGCTTTTACTGTTGCTTTTTTCATCATAAAAAATCCATTTATTTAAACTCCATTAAAAAACACATTTGCCTGCTGAAAGCATACATATATACTTTTGTTATATTTACAATTTTTCATTTTAAAACAGAGTTTTGATATTCTTTTGGGGAAAAAAATAAATATTCTCCATAATAAATATTACACAAGATTGTTATACCAATTTCAGGACAAAGTAAGTGGTTAACAAAGTAAATTCTTCTAGAACAGTTTCTCAGAGGTGACAGGAAAATATTTCACAAGTACCTGAGGGGATTAGTAGTCTAACACTCATTTTCAGAAGTTACTTGAGCACCAAAGTTCAGCTTTTCAAAACTACCTGGGCCTTTAATTCACATTTTAATTTAAGAGATTTAGACTCTCAAAACCTATGAGGATCTAGAATTCAGGATGAAAAGCCTTACTGAAAGTCAAGGGGATTTGGGTTATCAAAGGCCAGATTTTTAAAAAGTATTTAGGAACTTAGAGGCAGAGATAGGTGCCTAGCTGTTTTTTTTTCCAAAGTAAAGTGAAGAAGGGTTAAGTCCCTAACACTCACTGAGATTAATGTGCTCTTAGAACGTGCTAGGTACATCTCTGCATCTAAATACCTTAAAAAATCTTTTCTTGAATTGCTTTTGAAATTGGGCTTTATCATCTGAATGCCGTGATTTATCCTTTTCTTAATTCTCGACCTCACAAAGATTACCATAGATGTGCTTTACTCAAATAATTTTGCGTCATAATCTTCATGGAAATGGACAGGATTAGATAACAAAATCTTATTTTAACAAAATTTAGTTGGTATTTGGATCCAGAAATTCATAGAAGGTTGAGAGCTGAAAATAACAGACAGTTTTGCTGCACTGTGATCGTACTTGGGTGAGCTGTTAGACCCTGAGCACATTCAGCTTCAAGATTGACCCTGTTAATGCTAAGCAGCCCACAGCACAAGCACAAATGTATGAACTCGTACTGTTAGAAGTGCTAGAGTCTGATAATGTGAATGACTAACTTGCTTTCACCATATTTACCACTGCTGGGAAGAAGATGAGGGACAGAATGAAAAAGAAAGTTTCAACACAACACAAATCTGGCAAGAAGCAGTTTTGGATTTTGATTTCTGAGGAAGTAGAATTTCTTTCTGATTGCATTACAGCATGAATATCTGAAGCTCCATTTTTTTTGAAGAAAAGGGGAAAGTCGAAGGCGCGGCTCACGGGTGCTGGGCGACGGTCCCGGAGTAACGACACAATCCCAATATGAGTATGGAAGTTCTCCGTTTAATGATTACACGTACAGGATATATATAGACTGTAAGCAGAGAGCACGCTGATCACGCACCAAAGCCCGCGTTTCCATTGGTAAAGCCTTGCTGTCCACGTGTACTGGTAGCATATATGATTGGTCTATAAATTTAGATACACAGAGCAATGAGCGCCCCCTCCCCTTTTCCTGTTTCTTTTATCTGTTTGTTACAGCTGCCAAGTCCTTGTTTTGTTGCATTTTTGCAGTGTTCAAGGAGAGTCCAAGGTGACTCGCTCTGGGCCTAACTCTTGCTCAAAGCCTGGATTGCTCAGACTGCTCAGTGGCATGAAATCATGCCCCCTCTCACTTAACCAAGCCTCCACAATTCCCCCTTCTTGTTTTTGAGCAAGCCAGGCCTGATTAACAATTTTCGTTACAGATTGCTGCAAGCAGGAAAATAAGCAAGGCACTATTAGCAGAATAACCATGATTATAAGCGCTCCCATAATAAGCATTTTTATCAAATCCATCAACCACCCTCCAATTCCAAAACTGCCAAGCCAATTATCCAAAAACCCATGACGTTCCTGCAATTTGTTCGTTGAGCTCATCAAGTCTTGAATCTGTCTATGAATGGACTGCGAAGAGTCATTCAAATCCATGCAACACATCCCATCAAAATCCTGACATCCATGTCCATGCATAAGCAAAAGAAAGTCTATGGCAGCTCTATTTTGTAAAGTTGCATGCCTAACACTATCAACATCATTTGCCAAGGCTCCTAAGACCTTGGAAGTCTCATTGACCCTTTTTCCACTCCAACAAGTCAACCTTCTTAACTGCGCTATTGCATGCGCCGAAGCAACCCCCGGTGCAAGGAAAGACGCGAAGATTGCTTCCGTTCTTGACCATAATTCTACTTCCTCCTGACAGTCCTCATGAAAAGAGGACGTGCTCCGCCTTTGTCTGAGGCGATGTAATTGAGTGTGATTTAATATCAATTTTTGAGAGGGTATTAGCAGGCTTAACTTACCCAATGTACATGGACCTCCTATTTTTTTACTGGGTAGACCAGGCCAGGCCCTGTCTCCACAAATTAGGAATAGGCCTTTTGGTAGCTTTCTGGGAAATTTAATATCTGGAATCTGCCACCGAGTGCCTGGGTTCGGTCCTCTCCCCTTTTTTCCATAGGTCCGGTGACACCAGACAGAGTCATTTTTCCATAATTCACCACTAGGGGTCACATTTTGTTTCCCGGTGCCGTTGTTCCAGTCCGTATAGTTACGACCTTCAGAATAATTGAAAAAGACACAAGCCTCCGCCCCCAGAGTCCCCAATATATCCAATTCTTGGGGTTCTAGTGGACTGACTGGTAAATAGTCATCTCATATATCCCAATTGTCAACACATTTTACTGTTGTCTTATACTGTGTTTGTAAAGCCTCACTTCGTCCTGTTAGCACCTCTTTACTCTCTGATCCGTTTAGGGGCATCCCCACTAAACAGGTGTGGAAAGGTTGTTCAGGCTGAGCTAAAGAGGCACAAAATTGCGTTTGATTCAGTATTCTCATTAGTGTAATCCAGATATTGTTACTGCCTTCCCAAGGTGTTTTAGGATGATACACAGTATCATGTGTCACTGACAGAGGCAACAGGATTAAGAGGGACCAGACCAGTTGGAATTTCTTTTGGCCCATTTTGCCCTTTGCTTCTTACACTCCTTTTTCGTCTTCTCCCACTTCCTTCTTTCAACTTATGCAATTACCGTTACTACATTCAATAGCCACCAGTAAGACTATTTCCCCAAAAACACACGTATTATTAAACCACCCTGCTTGACAGAATTGATATTCTTCCTCAGTTAACAGTTCCGTACCTGCTTTTAGCACTTCGTTTCCCAATTCTATCTGTTCTTTCAGACACCTCCTACACCATTGACATGCATATGACGCTCTCTTCCAAAACCTCTCATCACACGTAAAACACCTACGCAAAACCCACGGATCACATTCAAAACCCCAAATATTACCCATACACACTGGACACGAAGGGGGATGGGGTAGTAGTTGGGCTTGCACCACTGGGGCAACGCTCTAGTGTTGAGGTAGACCAGGAGGCCTCCCATCCCCCTGGGGTGAAATCGGTGTGCCCAGCTTGCTCCCTGAAATGCCTGTACACCAATGAACGCAGCATGGGGAATAAGCAGGAGGAGTTAGAAATCCGTGTTCGGTCAGGGGGCTATGATCTAGTGGCAATTACAGAGACTTGGTGGGATGCCTCGCATGACTGGAATGTAGTCATGGATGGCTATGTCCTGTTCAGGAAAGACAGGCCGCTAAGGAGAGGTGGTGGAGTTGCTCTTTATGTGAATGAGCAGCTAGAATGTATTGAGTTCTGTCCAGAGGCGGATCAGGAGCGAGTTGAGAGTTTGTGGGTGCGAATTAAGGGGCAGGCTGGCAGGGGTGATACTGTTGTGGGTGTCTATTACAGGCCACCGGATCAGGATGAGGACGGTGATGAGGCCTTCTACAGGCAGCTGAGAGCAGTCTCGCAATTACAGGGCCTGGTTGTTGTGGGGGATTTCAACTACCCTGATATTTGCTGGGAGGCCTACTCAGCCAGCCATCCTCAGTCCAGGAGGTTCCTCCAGTGCATTGATGATAACTTTCTGATGCAAATGGTGGATGAGCCAACTAGGAGAGGAGCGCTGCTGGATCTTATCCTCACTAAAAAGGAGGGTCTGGTTGAAGAGGTGAAGGTTGAGGGCAGCCTTGGTTGTAGTGACCATGAGATGGTAGAGTTCAGGATCTCATGTGGCAGGAACAGAATAGCTAGCAGAATCACAACCCTGAACTTCAGGAGGGCCAACTTTGGCCTTTTCAAGCAATTGCTAGGGGAAATCCCATGGGACAGGGTACTAGAAGGTAAGGGGGCCCAAGATAGTTGGTTAGCATTCAAGGACTGCTTCTTCCGAGCTCAAGATCAGAGCATCCCAACAGGTAGGAAGTCAAGGAAGGGTACCAGGAGACTTGCATGGTTGAACAGGGAACTGCTGGGCAAACTCAAGTGGAAGAAGAGGGTGTACAGATCGTGGAAGGAGGGGCTGGCCACTTGGGAGGAATATAAGTCTGTTGTCAGAGGATGTAGGGAGGCAACTAGGAAAGCTAAGGCCTCCTTGGAATTAAACCTTGCAAGAGAGGTCAAGGACAACAGAAAGGGCTTCTTCAAATACATTGCAGGTAAAGCCAACACTAGAGGCAATGTAGGCCCACTGATGAATGAGGTGGGGGTCCTGGAGACAGAGGATAAAAAGAAGGCGGAGTTACTGAATGCCTTCTTTGCCTCTGTCTATACTGTTGGAGGCTGTCCTGAGGAGCCCCGGACCCCTGAGGCCTCAGAAGAAGTCAGGATAGAGGAGGAATCTGTCTTGGTTGATGAGGGCTGGGTCAGGGACCAATTAAGCAACCTGGACGTCCATAAATCCATGGGCCCTGATGGGATGCACCCGCGGGTGCTGAGGGAGCTGGCGGAAGTCATTGCTAGGCCACTCTCCATCATCTTTGCTAAGTCGTGGGCAACGGGAGAGGTGCCTGAGGACTGGAGGAAAGCGAATGTCACTCCAGTCTTCAAAAAGGGCAAGAAGGAGGACCCGGGGAACTATAGACCGGTCAGCCTCACCTCCATCCCCGGAAAGGTGATGGAACAACTTGTTCTTGGTGCTGTTTCTAGGCACATCAAGGATAGGGGGATCATTAGGGGCACTCAGCATGGCTTCACCAAGGGGAAGTCATGCTCAACAAACTTGATAGCCTTTTATGAGGATGTTACCCAGTGGATAGATGATGGTAAAGCTGTGGATGTGGTCTATCTCGATTTCAGTAAAGCGTTTGACACGGTCTCCCACAGCATCCTCGCAGCTAAACTGAGGAAGTGTGGTCTGGATGATCGGGTAGTGAGGTGGATTGTGAACTGGCTGAAGGAAAGAAGCCAGAGAGTGGTGGTCAATGGGACAGAGTCCAGTTGGAGGTCTGTGTCTAGTGGAGTCCCGCAAGGGTCGGTACTGGGACCAGTTCTATTCAGTATATTCATTAATGACTTGGATGAGGGATTAGAGTGCGCTGTCAGCAAGTTCGTTGATGACACAAAACTGGGAGGAGTGGCTGACACAACGGAAGGCTGCGCAGCCATTCAGAGAGACCTGGACAGGCTGGAGAGTTGGGCGGGGAGAAATTTAATGAAATATAACACGGGCAAGTGTAGAGTCCTGCATCTGGGCAAGAACAACCCCATGTACCAGTACAAGTTGGGGCCAGAGCTGTTGGAGACCAGCGTAGGGGAAAGGGACCTGGGGGTCCTAGTGGACAACAGGATGACCATGAGCCAGCAGTGTGCCCTTGTGGCCAAGAAGGCCAATGGCATCCTGGGGTGTATTAGAAGGGGTGTGGTCAGCAGGTCGAGAGAGGTTCTCCTCCCCCTCTACTCTGCCCTGGTGAGGCTGCATCTGGAATATTGTGTCCAGTTCTGGGCCCCTCAGTTCAAGAAGGACAGGGAACTGCTAGAGAGAGTCCAGCGCAGAGCCACGAAGATGATTAAGGGAGTGGAACATCTCCCTTATGAGGAGAGGCTGAGGGAGCTGGGTCTCTTTAGCTTGGAGAAGAGGAGACTGAGGGGTGACCTCATTAATGTTTATAAATATGTAAAGGGCAAGTGTCATGAGGATGGAGCCAGGCTCTTCTCAGTGACATCCCTTGACAGGACAAGGGGCAATGGGTGCAAGCTGGAACACAGTAGGTTCCACTTAAATATGAGGAAAAACTTCTTTACGGTGAGGGTGACTGAACACTGGAACAGGCTGCCCAGAGAGGTTGTGGAGTCTCCTTCTCTGGAGACATTCAAAACCCACCTGGACGCGTTCCTGTGTGATATGGTCTAGGCAATCCTGCTCCAGCAGGGGGATTGGACTAGATGATCTTTCGAGGTACCTTCCAATCCCTAACATTCTGTGATTCTGTGATTCTGTGATTCTGTGACACTTAATTTCCCTCCTGTTTGTAAATAAACTGTAGCTTTTTATCTTTTGGTAGATGTGTTAACAATTGTTCAGTAAAGTCCTATAAGGCCATACACCACTCAAAGTATTGAGCTGCAATAGGAACGGTTAGTGATGCAGGATCTGTGCCAATAGCTTTGTAATGAATTTGATCATTCTGAATTTCATTGACAAATTATTGCATACTGAATTTGCTTATCAAACAAAGTGATAATTTGTATTTCCTGATTCAAATCAATATGATGAACGAATTTGGAATGTAGCCTGTTTTCTATTTCTGTAATCAGTTGCTGTACCTCTGCGCTTCACTGTGGTTCGGGTTGCGAGCTGACTGCTTAAGCCTGGCCTTTCTCCAGTTTCCCTGCACTCTGCAGCTGGTTGTTATCAGCTGACCTTGAGCATTATACTTGGATCTGCACAGTTTCACAAAATGCCTCAGCTTCTCACAGCAAAGACACATCCAAACAGAGTTATATCTCCCACTCAGCTTCGAATTCTTAAGGCAGTTTTTCTTAAAGTGACCTTCTTGCTCTCATGTATAACAACAATGAGCTACCTTAACTGCCACTGCAAAAGTTTTTGCTAAATGTTCCATCTGAAATGTGGTGTTTCCTACTTTCCCACAAGCATCCATTAGCTCAGTTAAAGTGGGGTCACGATTCGCCATCCCTGTAATAATTTTCCTGCAGTCCTCATCTGTGTTGTCCCTCGCTAATTGTAGTAACAATGCTTCTTTTACAATTTTCCAATCTAATGGTTGCCAAATATTTCTTCCCTCAGGACCTGCACCCAGAATCACCAGATACGCTTGTGGAATTATAACTCCTTCTAATAATGCATCTCGAAAGCTCCCTTCCCATTTCACTCCTTCCCCCCCTTCCCCTGTATACGCGGGCGGACGCTGACCCTCTCCCTCACCTCCCACATTACCAGATGGACGCAAACCTCCCCCCCTGCCCTGATCTAAAGGTGGAGTAGGGAATTGCAAAGGAGGTTGAGGTGGCCCTAATACTTGTCCCGAACACAGAGGGGGGTTTGGGGGAGACAGAGTCACGTGTCTCGAGGCGTTGGCTGAATGATGCTGCTGCAATTCCGTCTTTAATTCTTCCAGTCCTCTACCAAGCTCTGTCATGTCAATTTCATGTCCATTTCGTGATGGTAAGGGTCCTTTAAGTCCTTGTGATTCTGGTACTGCTGACTCCATAACTGGCGAATCCGGTAAAGGTGGATACAAAGCAGGTTTACCCTCCTTCTTGTCCTCCTGTTCAGTCTCAACTGAGGAATAATTCCCCTGTCCTGTAAGAATGTCCATAGTTACACCATGCAAGGGGTCATTCGGATCAGTCATTCTCCGCGCAGCTTCATTGACTGCTCGTTGTGCCCATTCCAACCCCCACAAAAGGAATTGGGTAGGTGTCAGCAACAGTTTCATTAAATTCCGGGAGTCATGTGGGCATAAAAGATCAGCAGAAAAAATCCAGGAAATTATATTCCTCGTAGCGTCCGATTTTACTCCATATTGTGTAACTGCCGCCTTTGCTTGCTGAAGAATTTTCCAATCAATTGGTTCCCAGGTAGCTGCTCCATTCTGTTGTACCACAGGGAATGCTCCTATTCCACCCAAATCAGCTACTGCGTTCCACTGTCCCTCCAGGATGGCATCACGAATCACTCTGCTCCACCTTGGTGCATGTGGTGCAGGTGGGGGTGGGGTATTGTTGGTATTGTCCCTGTTTTGTAATCCTGGAGCAAACGCTCCTGATTGTTGCGGCTGTATCTTTAAATCCTTCAGTCCCTCCGTCAGTTGTTGCAATGCTTTAGCAATGTCCATTTCTGGGTTCCCACGATAATGTGGCGGTGGCGTTGCAGACCGCGATGAGTCAGAGGATGAGGGGGGTGGAGGAAATAGTGGGGGTGCGGAAGGAGGGGGCCTGTCTTTCTCTCCTCCCAGACCCAGCAAGTGGGCAGGGTCAGGAGGAGCCGGCCACTCCTCCCTCTCCTCCTCCTCTTGCACTTCCTTCTTTCTGTCAGTTGAGCTGCTGGCTCCCCGAGCACTAACTTCCTCTTTCTCCTGAACTTCTGCTTTCAGAGTACTGCTGTGCAACTGCTCAATGCTAAATCCCGGTTCTATTGCAGTCCGAGCCGCAGCGACAGATGGCTGAATCGGGGCCGACATACCTTTAACCGCTGGTAGGCCAAAAAATCGCGCTACAGCCCCAGGAACTTTCACCTTCTTTATAGGGGGAGTAGGGACTGCCAGCATCTGAGCTGCTGCACAGGAGACCTCCCTCTCTGCCTTCATGCTTTTAAGAGTCTCTATCACATTCTGCCACAATCTGCTCACTTCCTTCACCTCCTTTTCTTCAGGATCTTTATCAATAGTCCTTTTCCACATCATCTCCCGCATTTCTTTCCATTCCTCCACAGAGAATACAAGCGCCGTGTCCTTAAAACGTACCCAGCGCTGTCCCGGCTTTATCAATTTAATCAGTTATTTTATCGTTGTCTCAATTCCTCTCTTAGAGAAGATACTAATGAGCAACACGGAGGCAGCTTCCATCTCCATAGCTGCCCCCCGTTTCGGTGCTTGTGTGCGCCGCACAGCACCAACCAGTGTCCGCTCTACCTTTTCCTTCAAGCCGCACCTATTCCTGGGAGTGGAGTGGCCAACTCTTCCAGTGTCTGCTCTGCCTTAGAGACCCAAGCAGCACCCTCCCAAGCTGAAAAGGGGAAAGTCGAAGGCGCGGCTCACGGGTGCTGGGCGACGGTCCCGGAGTAACGACACAATCCCAATATGAGTATGGAAGTTCTCCGTTTAATGATTACACGTACAGGATATATATAGACTGTAAGCAGAGAGCACGCTGATCACGCACCAAAGCCCGCGTTTCCATTGGTAAAGCCTTGCTGTCCACGCGTACTAGTAGCATATATGATTGGTCTATAAATTTAGATACACAGAGCAATGAGCGCCCCCTCCCCTTTTCCTGTTTCTTTTATCTGTTTGTTACAGCTGCCAAGTCCTTGTTTTGTTGCATTTTTGCAGTGTTCAAGGAGAGTCCAAGGTGACTCGCTCTGGGCCTAACTCTTGCTCAAAGCCTGGATTGCTCAGACTGCTCAGTGGCATGAAATCATGCCCCTTCTCACTTAACCAAGACTCCACATTTTTTAGCCTCTGCTAGGTTTTTTTCTTGCTTTTATAATTGGCTCATATAATTATCTTATATAAATATAAATTTCTCTGTAACAGCTCTCATTATTCAGCCTTTAAAATGAATCTACTCTTTAGTACTGAAAACATTAGTTCCTTCCTGAGTCACATTTGATTTTTTTTCCTGTACTGACTGGCTTCTGAACACATTGGCTGATGGTAAGCTTTGTCATGAGATGCTGAGATATAAAGAACAACATGTTACCTCATAATCTCTTCTTGTTAATGCTTGTTCTGGAGAGCACCTGCTGTCTTTAAAAGGGATTTGAGTGACCAAAGATTAAGAAGTCTCCTTACAACAATTACTGTTCTTATCACTGAAGAATACTCATACCAATCTGACACCTTCCTGATGGTTTCAAATCCACAGACTGAGGGAGAGATAAGAGTCAAAGAACCATACAGCGTGCAATTATAAGAAGACATCAAACCAGTCCAATACGATTCCATTTTGGAGAATAGTAACATTATCAGACTAATTGATTTCTGTCTGCAAAGTGCCTATTAGGACAAAACACCCTCTGATTTCTTTTAAAGAAATTTTGAAGTGCAACGGCGCTTACAGTATTTCTAACCATCTTTCTAGTTCATCCTTTTTGGGCAAATGACATAATGGGCACAGGGAACCTAAATGAATCGCACACCCTAACACTGGCAATGTTTCAGAGAGGGTGTTCAAACTCGAGAGTACTATCACCAGTATGTCTTGCTACCTCTTTAGTTAAAAGACACAAAAGTATAGACTTCCGTTCTTATGAAATCCAGTCATTTGTGATATAAATAAAGGATCTGCTACCATGACACTTATCATAATATATGCCATATTACTCCTCAAAACATTTTTCTAAGCCTGTTTAACCACTGAGCTCCTATCACGATAACCTTCATTGATGATATTTGTGCAAAGCTGGTTCTTTGAAATACTATCCAAAGTCATCAATATTTTGAAAATTAATGTAGAAGGATGAAATTATCCAAAAAATGGTACTCACTGAATCTACCCATCCTTTCTTCTTTCCAACAATCTAGGCAAAAATAAAGGACATGAACTATAATTTTGTTTCTTCTCCTCCCCCTCCCTCAACACAGGATCCTTCAGAAAACATCTTCAAGACAGAGAAAAGAACTATCAAACCTAAATGTCAAATATTATTAACTAAACTTCCAATTTAGTACTCTTTCATACTAACTGAGAAAGTGAGTCTGCTGGGAACCTTCCTTTGTCCAAACTGAGAGGATTTTGAGGTCTCCAGATGGCCATCTTCTAGGTTATAGTAGTAATGTGTACACCATCTAGCTCATTTAGACAGTACCTAAACTGAGATGGAATTGACCTAGTTTTATTTCCAAGTAAAGAAAAAACAACTAGTGGAACTCACAGACTGGTTAGAAACTGAAATTAATTATTTTAAATCAAATGCAAGTAGTAGATTTGCCAGAAGGAATAAGTAAGAGAAGGCAACAGTGATAAAGGGTAATTGAAGATTATCATCCTGGATACTAGGTGATGGAAAGCCAAGGTGGCAGCTTGTTACAGCTGAAGAAAGTTTTTACTATCCCAAGTTGAGAAGGTCAAATTATTATTTAAGGCCAATTCACTTTTGCTTGGGTATGCTTAGATTTCTCCAGTGGAAGAGAATACAGTTGACTTCTTATAAGCTCTCTATTTGTAAATGTATTAGAATATGTTCCTTTTTGTGCTAATAACAAAGCTTGAATGACAATCTCAGTATAACTTCAGAGCACATTATGCATAGCTGTCTTCTTGACTGTAGAACACCTGAAATCCATTGATTGTATCCACAGCGGTAGGAAAAAAACTGCAAACAATCACCAAATTAATTAGTAAGCTGTAACATGCTGCCAAAAGTAAAGATGGTTAAACATTAACTTTATTAGGGTGCATACATATAACATCTCAATGAATAATACGTTTCCAACACCACAGAAATTGTGTCAGCTACATTGTGGACCCCAGTGGTATACGGTGATCCACTAAAACAGACAGATAAAATGAGGTAGACTTCTGTTTGTCTGCATTGGATACAGAAACCCAGACTCTTCCAGTGATCCACAGATCAGTTATTATACAACAAACCCCACCAGCTCCTTCACAGCTTGCTCAACTTGCTGTGTAACTATGTAGTTAAGAAGTCTTTAATCTTCAGGCTGTCATAAGAGCAATGAGTCTACAGACTAAAATTTCATACACCGTTTGGATGAAAGTTAATTACTGTCTGTTATTCTAGTGGCTTTCCTCTGAGTAGAAGAATATGGGGAAAAAATCAAATGCATTGCTTTTGCTGCTTCATGCTTTGTGCTATGAACTGCAACCATGAAAATGTTAGTACAAAAATAAAGCTATTTCTATGTTTCAACAGTACACAAGATTGTCAGATAGTAATAAAATACTGCTGGTCAAGATGTATCCCTCAAGATATATGCTTAATTTACTCCAAATCAAAATTCTCTTCTCCAAGTTCCCAGCTGAGGATATATTTTTACAATGGTTTCCAGTGAAAAGTGTATTTTCATATCTGAGCAACAGTCCTTAAAATGGGGCTTTATGATACTGAAAATGAGCCCACTAAAGGCAATTATCACACAAAACTTTATGCCCATGTGTGTTACTCTTGAACTCCAATGGAACTGGTCACATTGTGCAAAGTGAGTAACACGAATCAGCCTTTGCAGAAGTAGGGACTTCAGTGTAACATGACTAATGCCATTATAATATACTATTTAAAAATCAAACAAGCATAAAGATTAGTCCAAGTGAAAACTGTTGTTCATTGAGTAGAATAGATCAAACAGAAGGAAGCAAATATAACAAAGGAACAGCAGTAAAATCAAAGGATGTGAACATGTATATAGCATGGTTTACCAAAGGCAAAAAAAATACAAATAAGCAAGGAGACAATGTGCTTCAAAATGCAATAATCAGAGGAAAATTATGAATTAATATGGAAAATTATATCTTCCAAAAGTCATATTTGTGATGTACAAGATATTTGAGCCAGATTCATACATATATTTAAAAAAATGGTAAACTGCAGATTTCAACAATAAAAAGCCTTTTCATAATCAGAGAATAGTAAAAGAAATCTTGTTAATGAAACAGTTGTAGTGTCTCCTGTCACAATAACCTTTGATGACAAATTATGCTTCAAGGCGAGAGCCAAGTCAGTTGAGGTTCTTATTCTGAATTACCCCTTAGGAATCCATCTCGCTCTGTCTCCTGACTATGGGTAGACCCTAATGAGTCAAGAGCCCATGGAGTAAAAAGTCACCCTCTTCTTTCCTACATAATAGTTCCCTGGTTAATGTATATATTTATTGGACACTGATATAAGTACTTCCATATATTTTTTATTTTTATCTTTTAGTTTGGAAAGGGACATGCATTTTAGCACATTATTTCAAGAAACTGTTTCTTCCTTAGAACCTCTTCTTATCATGTTCTGAATCCTACAACAGTAGTTTTCAGCATTTCTCATAATGCGTTCGTATTCACCACTACTTCATCAAAAAAAGGACAATTTTAACTATAGCTTTTGCAGGAGATTTCACTATTTCCAGATAACCAATTAACAGTTCTTCCACCTTGTACACTCAAAAACTGTTTCACATGTGTATGCTATTTCCCCCCAGTTTCAGTTCTCATTGGCTGACCAGATCAACTGAACTCAAAACAATTGATTTTCTAAAGGATGTTGAATTACAAAATAAACTCGTTTGTGCATTATAGGAAACTTATCGTACAAGACAAGCCTCCTTTGCACATCAGCCTCACCATTTCCATTCGATCTTCAAAAATATCTTTGGAATCAAATTTGCAGTTAGACTAGTCACATTTACTTTTGATATTGAACTAGCAAAAATTGCGTTGCCTATCTCACTACAGGTTTTTAGGTAACTTACAAATTTCAGAAAGGTCAGATTTGCTAGGAAATAAGCAGGGAAGAAAACAAGAACAAAATCATGCTGCTCTACAAGTCCACTGTGTGCCTACATCACTAGTGCTATTTGCAATTCTCATCACCCTGTCTCAGGAAGAACATGAGGGATAGTATTTCCAGATGAGGAGACACTGGAAGTACAAGGACTCTGCACCCAGCGCACTATTTCAGAGCCAAGGTCACTCTGGTCTAGCACTGATTTTCAGTGCAGAATACCATAGCACTATTGGAGACAGACTGCTGAGCTGCTGAGATGCTTGGTCTGACCCAGCGTGGCAGCTCCCGCATGTTTTAATAATGCAGCTAGTCTCCAGAAACGACCAGAAGCAGCTTTCTCTTCATTTAACACATTGCCTCCTCACATGCACTGAGCTTCATTTTTGAGTCAATAGCCAACAACAGTCGAGTGGGCCCCTGGCTGTTCTAAATTATATCAAGGCTGAGAATGCTGTAAATCAGGCAGGAAACTTTAATGCCACCTTTGGCCACAATGACCATCAATCCTTTATCTTCATTAGTCACAACTGGAATCCAGCCCAAGTGTCTGCAGTCTTAAAGAAGATACCATCTTTGATGACCAGTTTCTATCAGCCTTAAACTAGTCCAGTGACAAAACAGCTCTCCTGCCCCACAACCTATGGAGGTGAGAAAAAAACCAGTGAGAAATAGGATGTTTTCCATCAAAGAGAATTCATATGCAAAAAACTGTGCTCCTGCTACAACCAGCAATCTATGGTAGAATATTTTTAGGATACAGATAATTCTGGCTTAGTTCCACAAAATGAACAGTAGAACTGCCTTAATTTAATTACCACCCCATGAAGCAATCTGACAGCCCCAATGCAGTGCTTAGTAAGCATTTTACCTCAGACAGCTTGAAGATGTCTTGTAGCACTGAAATTACAATACATACCATGACTTGTTCTGTCATCCTACTTCGGGAATGCAGCATGCTTGTCTCTGTAATGAGCTGTCTGATATTCACCCATTTCACCTGTAGCAAACAGGAGTAAAACGTAAGTAACCATAAGCTGGCATATTAGTTGAATGTAAGCTAAAATATTCATTTTTGGCAGAAGGTTTCACATTCTTTTCACTTTCTAGACAAGCATAATACATAATTTACTTACAATTACATTTTGAAAAACATTTTGAATTTTCTAAATTTTTAAGTATTACAATCTGGGAAAAAAGACAACCCACAAACCCTGTTCTCTCCTTCTCCATCTTCCTTCCTGCTCACAAGATTCCTGGAAAGTATATTAGGGACATACTGGCTGCTACATCTAACACAGGGATAAAATATGTATAACTTAAGGACACATACGTGTGTTCTATTAAGAAAATTAACTCTGCAAGAAAATGTTTTCTCTGCTTAGTTCAAAAACCAAGGAAAAAAACTAATGTATTAAAAAAAAAGCAATAGGACACTTTATAAAGCTTACTCTAATGCAGTTCTGTAATGTTTTTTTAATAAATATATTTATGCTTGAAAATATATGCTAGTCTGCACTTCTGCAAGTATAATGAAATGATGTACCTTTATTAAAAAACAAAACAAGTGATTCAGCTTGTTTCCAGCAGAAGAAAGATTGAAACTTATTTATTCATATGAAATCTTACAGAGAAATTTGAGTAGCTTTATTTTCTTTTTAATTATGCCATTACATTAGAATCAGACTGTGCCACCCTTCCTCTGGGTAAGCAATTTTTAGAAGGTGTGTAGAAAAGCAGTTAAGCCCAGGCTAAATTTTGAAACACCCACTTCACAGGAACTATTCACACCTATAAGAAGGCCCACCTAGAACATCCAAGAAATCAGTGAATTTTCATTGACTTAATCATTGAATTAACACCACTATGAGTTAAGTGCCATAAGACTGAATTCTCTTTAATGCCACCTCAGAAACTGTGAATTGTGGACTGCAGAAAAATTATACCCCACATTAGCCATAGCAATAGCCTAAAAAACCCCCAAACCCACCTTTAAAATAGACTTAGTATAAATAATAAGAGTCTCTTCTTCTGTTTCCCTGTAAGACTCTAAGGACAGAGTCCTTGTAACAAACATTTACAGGTAAAAAAGACATTTCAGATGTTATTAGAAACCTTGGAGTCCAGATCATACAAGTATGGGGATGTACAGTATCTTTAATACTATCAGTGCTTATGAGTTTAAGAAATTATTTGAAAGTTAATTGAAAATTTAGGCTTCAAATGTCTCTATACCCAGCAGAACACCAACAATGCATGATATGATACGCCCATTTGTGCTCAACCTTCTTTTTTCTGGTTACTGCACCTATGTTTGGTTAAGTCAGCGCTCTGTTCCCTGTGATTGCCTGGGAACAAGGGATCACATACTCAAAAGTAATTGTGCAGGTCATACATCAGCCAAATTTTCTGACAGCGTGTACTTAGCTATTTGTGAAGACCAAGTCCTCCTTGAGACAGCTCAAGTTAAGAATCTAAAAGCCAAAAGGTCAAGAATCCTAAAACGTTGAATTGAAATAAAATAAGCTGGATTACACAAAAAATCTGATGCATACAAAGTCTGAAGCAAAGATGATCCAATCCATAGATTTAGAAGTCCAAATATGCTTGAGAAAGATCACTTATTTTTTTTAAAATAAGTGGAAACATCTGCAAGATAAAATATAGTTTTGATTTGCCAGATGTTGGCTTTGTTACAAAGCCTGTGTACAATTAGTTGTCTTTGGGTCTTATCCATTATTTCGAGCATTAATTATTTCTCAAACTTTATTTTCTTTCTCTTACACAGTATCTCTCTTTTTCCTTTAAAAATAGAAATGTTAGGTCGCCTTTCTTCAGACTGACAGGGTTACAGAAAACAGAAGTACTTCAGGATTTAGAAAGCACTTCCCAGTCACTATTACTTGAAAGCAAGAGTTTTCACTCTCAAAAGGCATAATGTCCAAAAAGAAACAATACTCTGAACAAAGATGAAAAATTGTAGATTACTTTCACAGGTTCTTATTCTACAATGGAGAAAATATCCACACTCTAGCCAGGCTTCTTTGAAAAGAATATTTTCCTTTTATACAGAGATAAAAAGCAAAGCTTTCAGGTCAAGGGCTATGGGGAAAAGAGCTAATGTCTCCCCATGCTTTGATGTTACAAGTAGTCCCTCATTACAGAAGTGTATTAGAGCTACTAGTAAACTGAGCCAGCATATTTAATAACCACTTTCAGGGTGGTATATGGATTATTCTGTACGTAACACAGCAAGAAAAGTCATTCACATTATGAACAACACACAAACCTTTCTTTTAACATGTAAACATTATTTTAAAACATGATGTAGCTAAAAGCTAAGGTGTGATTTATAGATCCCATAAGAAGACCTCTCTTTATAAATGTATCTGAAACAACTATAGACAGCAAACCGGGATTAAGTGTTCCTCTCACAGTGAAATGTAACACACATAATGGGTTTCATACTGGTGTGTAATATCTGAAAACAGCAAACTTCAACCTGGTGAGTACTAAACACAACAGTGATGATTAATAATAAATGATGTCTCTGTTGCTTTTGAAGCTGAAGGACTGCAGACTGGCAGAACCAGTCTAAAACAACACAGTCTCGTTCAGTTGTCTTTCACAAATTCTTAGGAGCAACACCTGAAGGACATAATGTGAGAGTTTGCATTGGTCCTAATGCACCAATGTACCTAATAGACCAATTTACTTGTTAACCCACCTCTTGGAACACTATATCTCAAAATTCAGGAGGCTCTGGAATGATATCAATAAAGATTACCTTAATTAATGAGTTAAAAATATTAATCAAAATTTTGGTGTTATGTAGCACCAAGTTGTACAACAGTAAGAGATACTCTAAGAAAGAAATTACTGAATTATTTTTAACTTACTTTTTTTTAATCTATGTAAATTGAAACTTGCTAGGAGTACTAATCCTCAAATTAGCAAAAAAAGTCTTTATTCTCTTGGGTATTTGATATCCTCCAACAGACCACTACACACAAGAAAATGTAATTTCTGCTTGAGTTTTGTATTATTTGGAAAATTATGTTTGTTTGGATATTAGTGAAATACTAATTGCTGACTGAGACCACTGATTATGCAAATTTGAAAATTACATGAATAATATGTAGGTACCCAGTAGTTTGAGCATTGCTTAACAGACAATCAGAGAGATTGTCCACCAAAATATCTCAAAATCTCAAGTAATCAGAAAGCTGACATGCAATTACCCTACGTTTCAACCAGAGGCAGATACACTCTGGCAACTTTTCTTGTCAGAAGTGCCTACAGCAACATCTGTAACAACTCCAGATTTCAGCCAGGAGTGAGCCACCACAAGAGAGGTAGCAGGGGTTTGTAAAGAACTTGCACTAGGGAGTTTCTGCAAGAAAGATGGAACAGATTCAAAAGAAACAGAAGAAAAGCAGAAAAGCTGGGAATAGGAAAGTGAAAAAGAACATGAGTTCAGGGGAAGGCTAAGAAAAAGGGGATTAAAAAAGCTAGATATACCAGAAGTAGGGATAAAGAAAGAAAACTGCAACAAAATAAAAAATAGGGAACCTTAAACAGAGAGGAACAAGGTAAATACCAGTCTCACTAAATGTTTCCTGGTACAGCAGCAAAGCAGCAAATCATTCTCCCCGTAGGTTCAGGTACCTGCCACAAAAGGTCCAGGAGGAGTTTTTGAGCCTGATTATTCTTAACAGATTTCAGATTACATTTTTAGCTGTATAAGTTTTGTTTATAAATATATCTAAGATGAATGATTCACTGGAAATATTGGAGAACACAATGTCCTAAATAACAGCAGCTTTGCTACACTTGGTTTCCACATTGGTAAGATATGTTTGAACTGATGATATTGGCTTCAGAATGCTATGAAATCACCCTACCCCTCTGCTGGGAGCTACATCTCCGAAAGCAGAGCTGTCTGAAGGGAACCCATCCTCTGTCCCTCCAGCTGTAAACCCTCTGCACTACCGTGAGCTCACCTTCTGAGATAGTAGAAACTCTTCACTATATAGACATAAATGTATGCTATATGGATACTGGGTGCAGCAGAAAAGGATCATAAGCCCCATTACGATAGCATCAGGAGCAGAGAGTTGTAAACCAGTGTCCAAAACCACAGCAGTTGTATTCATCAGAGGATCTCCTGAGTTGCCTGACAGCTTTGAACAAGTAAAATAACAAAAAATGGAGACCTGCTTTTTCAATGGAAGGTATTACACACGAAGGCTATATTTTGCTTCTCTCAGATGATTGAAAGCGCCAAAGTTATGATGGACCATGTCCTGTTTTCTGTTTCAACATCTATTTTGGAAATCTCCAGATTTTTCCAGATGTTTCTAGGCTACCTCCTTAGTAACACACTTGTGAAACACTTGAAACCTCTCTGCTTTGGACTGCTATTTCTTCATCCTGCCCCCACACCAATTTCTGCCTTCCTGCCAAAGTATCTGCGCAATGGCATTTGGGTTCCCCAATCCCTTTCTCTTTTCGTATGTCAGTGTAACCCTGCTCCATTTAGATGGTAATACTCTTTAGACTCATTTTCTCCCCTTTCTTTTGGGGAGGCCCTATGTGGACCCCATTCTAGCTCCCCAAGCAGGACCAGAAGGAGCATGTGCGGGTTTCCAGGTGGGAAGTGTAAGCAGGGTGATTTTTGTGTGCAATTCGTGGCAATGCGGGGTGCAGCCGTAGGGAACCCCAGCTGGTTGGTGTGCTTCCTCCTTCAGAACGCTTCTGTTTTGCCCTTGTTTATCTTTAAACCGAGAGCCACGGGGAACAAAGATCATCCAGTGTATGTGTTTGGAAAGAAACACGAGAGAAGGGTCTAATGTATCAAGCAATAGTGATAAGTGTTTTCTTTAATAAGCTATGTGAATTATAAACAATATACTACTGCCATGTGTGAAAAAAAAAAGAACAAGGTCACTAGTGAGAAAGAAACTAACTGTTATTCTCAAAAGACAAAGTCAGGAGATACAAAAGGGCATACATTATTTCCCTCTGAAATTGTATGATAAAATGACAGCAAAAATCAGCTTAGAAGTAACACGTGAACTAGCCTTCTGTGCCTCCTGCTCTCTTCCTTCCAAGACTAAACGGATCTGTGTCTCTCTTTTGTCACATTGTTGTAACTTTTATTCAGTCTCCCCACTTCACCTTGACCGCATCTGAACAGTGACAATATGTTTCTTGTTCTTCACACTTTTCCCAGCAAGGATCACTGACAGCCTCTTACTTTGTATTTTCTAGGCTTTTGAGGCAGTGATTTTTTTCCTTCTTTTTCCCGCAGCAATCATCATTGCTATTTGGAGAGAATTTGGTTCAATTTCCATTTTAAATGTGAAATGTTTGAATTAGCTCATAATGTCTCCAAGCTTCCAGAAGAAAGAGCTGGTCTTTAAAAAAGAAAAAAAAATGAAACGCTGCAGAATAATCTTACATGATTTTATACTGCACATAAAACTTGAAAATAATGAGAGCTCTTCAATTTAGAAATAATTGGGTTTCTAGGCATACGAATCAGAGAGAGCTGTAAAATTATTAGAACACTACAGCATATTTCGTAAGCATTTCAATTCAGAGGTGATCAAAGATTCTGGACTTGCAGAGCAACTTACTTGGCATTTGCAGGAAAGCCTCACTCTTTCAAACTGAAGCACTCTTAACAATATGAAGAACTCCAATAATTTTAAATTGATGTATACCATACATGCCTAGAAATCCAATTTAATCTTTAAATAAAAACATTATAACTCCAGAAGTATGAAGGGCCCACCCACAACATAACAGCAATCTGGCCTTTCCAATTCACATGTCAATTCAGCCTACCTGTTATTTCTCCCATGCTAGGTTTTTCTGGCATGAGGAGTTGCTGAAAACATTACAGATGAGTATTTGTTTCTTTTAACCCTATCCTTCAGGTTTGCTTTCTGATTATCTATGAACTTTTTCCTAAACCCAGGGAACTTCTGCTCAGCCTCAGATTGCAAGCTGATTTGCAAGGTGTAAATGGTATTTCTAAATACTTTTAAATACTGCAGATTAAAAACAGAAGACAATGTTTAAGCCACATCAAAGACGCAATATATTCTCAACAAAAACTTTACTTCAGCTGAGTTTAAGTTTGTAAATAAGTATATCTATTTTTAATTTAGCTGAGCTTAGGTTTGCAAATAAGTATATCTATTCTTAAGGGAAAACACAAAGTACATTGAATTCTAAAACCAGATTGATAGAATAGGAAAATAAAATTAAGTCTAAATTTAAAAAATTACATCTCAAGTATACATGAAAGAAAATAATGAAAAGTTTTCTGAGCAAGAGAAGTCTTGTCTTGACCCAGCAAGTCCTCTGCTGCTTCCATGCAAATCATCCTTCTACGTAAAACAGACTCCTGTCATCAGCCAACTTGTGAAGTCTCTCAATTTCACAGACCAGGCAACCACCTTTCTGGTCATACTGGCCATACCATAAACCCTTCCTGTAGCCCACAAGGCTTATGAGTGGTCACAGGAGACCTACTGTCTATAGAAACTCAAGATTTCATTTCCTTATTGACACAGATGTAGGACTGTGTGAGACATGGATGAGTCAGACAGTGACATTTCATGTTAGATGTGGTCTTGGCATTCAGTTCTGAAAGTATAATATTCACTTCTAACTAGGTGCTATAAAGACAGCAACACAAGTTTGGATACACCTTGATAATGCTGGGGATGACCGGTGCACCAGAAACAAGTAGGTGGAGGAGATTCAGGAGATCAGACTAGGTGACCATAAATGTTTCCCTCAGGCTTTAAAACCACACAGAATGTGTTTTGTTTCATACGGGAGATTCAGGTGATGCACTGGTGGATGGAAAAGCCCCAGACAGCATAATCCACTTTTGTCACAAACGGATAAGATTTTCTGCCATTATTTTAGATTTTACCAACTGTAAGTAGCTTCTCCAACGTGCAGCATGCTAAAATACTTTTAAGCAGGAAGGAACTACTGGAAGTCATCTGGTGCAACCCCCAACTCAAGAGAGAACCAACATAGATCAGGTTGCTTGGGATTTTGTACAGTAAAGATCTGAACATCTCCAAGGATGTAGTTTTATAAATCACTAATATTTCTTTACGTTCTTTATCTTTTAAATTACAGTATTCTAAAATTAGGAAATTTTAGACTTTCTATATGAGAAGTTCATAGAAGATATCTATGAAATATTAATGTGGTATAAACCAATGAAGGTGCCCTTGAATGTTTTTTAGTACTACTGGAGTTTATGTGACCTATGATAAGAAGTCTGTCCTGTTTCCCCATGGGCTATAGCTTAGCCTCAAGACTTAGTGGATGTGTGACTTAGTGTAAATTTAGTGGAGACTATGATATCTATAAAGCCTTACAAACTCTCACACAAAAAAAAACATTAGTAGATTTCTACCTCGAACTATGCCAGGCTCACTGTCAGACAGCAAAAGTGCTTACAAGTACCCATCATAACATTTTTGGGCTTGTAAAATTAATATAGCCCCTTTTGGTGGAGACTGACACCAGCTAGCAGAAGATGCATTTTAAAGTATGCATTCTCTTTTCTTGAAAATAGAAAAGGACACTAAACCTCGCCAGAATATTTTAAAAAATGAAACCTGAAGTACCTGTAACCGAACAAATTTGTGACAAAGCTTGAGGACCAAGACACAAATTGCATATTTCACATACATCTTAATTATTTTCTACCAGATTTGACCTTCCTTTCCCATATTTGCTGTGTGTGAAGTTTGAAAGCAAGCTTGTTTTGGAAATGCTAGAAGCGGAACAGTAGTCATGGCTTCAAAAGGGAAGCTATCTACATTCATTAAATGTAGATGCTGTCAGAAAAATAAGAGACATTAACAATAAGAAAATATTTTCCAGTGCCTGAATTCTTTATAATTTTAACTGCAGTCTTAAATGACGTTTAAATGTGTATAATGTATATAATATATTTCAGGGAAAAAGTATTTTAGCTTAGTATAGCATTTAACTTTGATGCTCACCTATTGAAATAAAATACATGGGAGAGAAATGCATTCCTATCTTCCCTGAAGCTGTTCTTTGGCAGTGTTCCGTAAGACAAGGTTGTCCAAATAAAAGAAAAAAATAGTTCATGCCATTACAACTATTTTGTGTAGTAGCCAGATGCCTCCTATTATTTTTGAGTCAAAACCTCAAAAGTTCATGACATGACAAAAATCTAGAAGTCTTAATCTACAGCTAACCTTTCAGCTTCCTCAATGTTGAAGATTATTGTTCTGCTTTGAGTAGCTTAATCAGGTACTTTAAACTTCCCTTTATGCACACAGCAGCTATCTGAACTCAGCTGCCTTCAGCCTTTCCAGAAGCCTTAGGTCAGGAAGAGAAAAAGGCAAATAATTTCAAAAAATTGTCTAAGCACAATAAGTTCTACTAATAACTTAATAGATTTCCCTTTAGGATTCATTGCAGCCTCTCAATATGTTTTAAAAACTAACCTGCCTAATGTCTGAAAGTTTTAAAACATGGTAACACATTTTTTAAAATGCCATTTTTCAATACTAATTTGAGAAGACCTTGAACTAAAAAGAATGGTCTTTTATAAACCATTTACTGCTTTGGCAGTATACTAAGAACAGAAGGAACAGCCTTGGAAAAGGAAAATATTCATCCAAGTCAAAACCAGCAGCTATCCGTTGCTTTTGCTGTAGTTTTCTCCAAAAAGCCTCTTTTCTGTTGGCTTTGGTTTGTTTTCACTACCTATTAAGCACAATGGAAACAGAGTATGTTTTGCATACTCCCGTAATTCAAAAATTCTGAAAGGATTTCACTGAAGCTTCCCAAATAAATTCTTTGGTTGCAAAGAGCATCCATGAATAGTCAGCATCTCAGCCCAAAGACTGAGGGCTTCACACAGTTATGAATGTATGGCAACAGAAGTATATGACACAAACCATTCAGGTAACCTAACCATGGAGGACTTCATCAGGTGTCAGCAGTAAAGAGTGTGCTATACTGTTCCTTGACAGTACATGTAGGATATTTGATTTGTTGGAAAAGAAGTACAGCCCTGCTTGTAGGGCAGTTCCTCCAAAATAAAATCACTTTCTCCTACCTTTTTCATTGAGTATTTCTTTCCAATCAGTTCTGTTAAAAAAAATATTACATTGAAACCAACAACTCTTTTTCACTCTTCCAGATAGAAAATGTTGAAAAAAACCCACAAATGCCAAACTATGAATGCTTAGGACCCAGGAGGGCATTACCCCAAAGGTGAATACTAAAAAGGATATGGAAGCACTTAATAATAGAAAGTACTTGCATACTTGCCTGCAGTGATCGCTCTTCAAACCATGACAAAGCAGAGCTGATTTTGCAAACTGACTTGCATTCTACAAACAAACTGAATACAGAGTGCCTGTTTTTCAGGCCTTCTTCCAAGACCTTAAAACTAGAAGTAAATTTGATTATATTTCTATGAGAGAACTTTTTCCATACCTCAATATACATATTTATATACACATTTAAATTGTGATGCTTTGTAAATACTATAATTCCTATATTAAAGTAGATATCCTTGAGACCATAATGACAAAGAAGTACTGAAAGTTGTGCCTAGTTTAGTCCTGAAAACCCTCACTGTAGTCAGCAAGGATTTACACAACCTGGGCAAAAATCTAAATATATATATTTATTTAGCATTTAGTTTCTTGAAGCAAAGCATGAAGCAGCATGCACTAGTGGGTGCTATTTTTAATTTAAGAATTCCTCCTCTATCATGGAGATAATCCTATACTGAACGGGCTATTTTGCCATTGCCTTTCTTTTTAATTATAAGCAAAACAAACACGACCTCAGAACGTCTTTGTTATTACTGTGAGAAAGGAAAGAGGAAAAATAAGGAGGGTGGGACAGAGCATGCAGGAAGAGGGGATTTTTGACAAGTTGTATGATTTATATAAATGGACATTAAAGTGTTTGTAAAGGAAATTTCAAAAGGCAAGCAGATGTTTAATAGAGGCTCTGTCAGCCAGCATACCTGTCACTGGAACAGACTATTTACTCCTTGAAGGTGTGGTAGGGGATGGAAAATTATCTAACTGTTAATGCTTCTGACTAAACATGGGAAATGAAAGATTAAAAATAAATAGCTAGAGGAGATTTGAATGGAGCATTTTGACCACCACTCCGAGATGCCTCTTCATGTTGCAATTCTTGAGACACTTTTCCTGCTTGAGATTCACTGCACAGAAACTACAAGGTGAGGTCCTATTGCCCACACTCTTCTTTTACAGCTGGTCTGCCTCTCTGCATTTTTGCTCCTCCTGGATCCTTGGGCATCTACCCACATACAATAGAGTCTGCAACTTCTGGCACAGGCAGAAAATTAATATGTTGTGTTATTTATCAGTGACTGCCCTCAAAACACTCCTGGGCAGGGTGAGAATGGTCCTTCGGTGTTTCTGAGATCACATCCCTTTTCACAGCTACCTGGCTGGCAGCATCTGAGTTGAAGAATCATATATTTTATATTATAATATATTTATTTCCATTTTATTTGCCTTTGCAGTGGGATTTCTCTCCCCCAATTTAGGTATCTAAAGGTTTGACAATGAACTCAGTGAGAGCTCAATACACCTCCAATGACTTGTTTACACATAGGTGTCTACAGACACAGTGTATAGCCTCTGAACTATGGGGCTTGGTTCAGCTGACCATGCATTGGTATCTAATGCCATTTGACACATCTTGGTGTACGCAAGATGCATCTGACAGTTCCACAAAGATGACACAAGACATGCAGGAGACCCGCTTCCAGAGCGGGCTATTCCACAGCTCTCAGATACCGCTAGACCCTGTGAGAAGGGAGATGAATCAGGCCCCTCATTGAAACCATCAGTCACGTTCAGAAAAGAATTCATTACCAAGTACTGTATCTGCATTATGGTGAGCTGAATTGTCTCTCTAGGCCCTAGTGACTATACATCCACTGACTTAATGATAGCCTAACACCTAGCACATATGTCAACAGCATCATTAGAAACCTAACCGTAGCAGGATTTAGGAACCTTAATTGGAAATGTCTGTGATTGGGAGCTGAATCTTGCCATAGTTGTCTAGGTTCCTTTTTCTGTTACGCAAAGGGCAATTCAGTCTATCTGAAAATTTGAGTCTAAGATAGCGGGGAGGATTTACCTCTTGGAAGCATTCTCCCTCCTACCCAGTGACTTTAAGCTGGTCAGAGATAACTGCCATAAACCAAGACAGTGCAAACTGTCTGACGTTACGTATACTGACTCCAAATGTTGCAAATTACATTTTGAGGTAGAATCTTACAATGAATAATTACATATTTTTAAACATTTCAATTACTTCTAATACACCTGGATAGCAGTGACACACTCAACAAAAAGATATACAGCTCTCCTTCTTTGTACAGTAGTTATTCTGACACCTTCAAAGTCTGATGTCATCAAAACAGGACTGCATTTAACATGGATCCTTCCTTCACTCTGCTCTTCTTTAACCACATGGGTAGTCTATATACATTTTTCACTAACCCTTTTGTTAAAATTATAAAATTTTTCTTGTCTGCTCACAGTAAAGCTTGATTTTTCCATGTGTTTAAAATATCCCTCATTAGTAACTTCTACAAATCCAGACAGCTAATCTCGTTATTTCAGAAATATAAAAGCATGCTTAAATTTTATTTTAAAATGACAAACAACAAAGGATCCATGTCATTCTAAGATTAAAAACACAAATAATAATACAAAAAAAAAGATTAAAAAAATTACTCCAACATGAACTTGCATGCCAAATTTCAGCACAACTGAATTTGTTTCAATTTATAAGTGCAAATTAAAGCCTTTGTCCACTTTAGCACACAACAGTTGATATCTGGAGTGATTTTATAGAAGAGAACATAATTCTAAACTGAAATACAGCCCTTATTCAAAACCAGAATATTTCTTGAACAATTTGTTGATCTTTTATTTTATTTCTCTGCTTTAGTCTTTTTTTAAGCTTAATGCTTTTTCTTCATCTCCTTTCTCATTCTTTTGTCCACTACGCTTCATTTTTCAGTGGTTGTAAAGGTAGGGAGAAAAGAATGATGCTTGAGGCAGAGAAAAAAAGGAAGGCGATTTTCTCGAAAGGTTGAAAAAAAAATCTAAAATCAGGCTGCAGACTTTCACAAGTAAGTAATCAGATGAAGTCTCCCTCAGTAAATAAATATCCCTTAAGACATAAGCAAGGAAAATTGCTTCATATTGTAAGTGGAAAATATATTCCTCTCTTTACCAGATCCACCCATCAGATAACAATAGCAATTTGAAAAAGAAAGGGGCTGTGGTTTGGTTGAACCGTCAAGAGAAGAAGGGTTCAGGATGGGAGATGAACAGAGGATGGTTTTCCACACACCCCCTTCCATCGATGGCACAGGCTGTTGAACACTTCCTCTGCTCTCACCTACCAGAGCTACATGGGAAAACTGCTGCCCATGGGACTATCTCCCACTGTATAAAGGCATCAGCATAAACCAAGGCTTAGTGTGACGAGTCTTTTCACTTCTTTAAGGACTAAATTCTTCTTGAGTGCAGAATAATTCTCCCTTCATGACAGACTAGGAGAAATTACTCTGGATTTAAAAAAAATCAAATTCTATTGAATCTGGTCTCAGTATATGTTTGCACAACGTAGTTCAAGTTGAAGGATCTTAAACTAGAAAAAAAGTGCATATTTCTCCTTGCTAGTAGATGATTCACTCAACAAAGTTACTAAACTGGACGATAAACTGAATACTAAACTGACTGATGGTCAGTGTAAGGCCACCTTACGTTTCAAGCATGTGATCTT